>NW_006159769.1:151012-156140 GCF_000334495.1 Tupaia belangeri chinensis
AAACCCCTCAAAAAAAAAAAAAAAAAAAAAAAAAAAAAAAAAAAAGCTGTTTTGTGTGTATCTCATGTTCAGTTAAATAGAGAGACAACTCAGACAACTGTTAGAATCTAACTATCAATGGCTTCTTTACTGTTCATTGTAAAGAAGAACTGGGAAATCTCAAGATGGTCTAATAGCCGTCTCAAATTAAACGTGATAAAAAATGAACTATCTTCCCTCCACATCTCCTTCTATCACTTAGGATGCTTTTAGCTACAAGAAACAGAACACTTCCCTCAATACACAATTCACAGATGTATTAGCTCACTTGAAAATAAAGTGGCTTTAGGGCTGATGGATCTAGCAGTTCAGAGAGGTCATGGAGCATCTGGATTTGTCCCTTCTCTTTGCCCTGCCATCCACAACATTGGCTTGTGAGATAACTACCAGAAGCAGCTGGGGAGCTTCTGCCTTCCCTCACACACTTTGAACACTCCCTGAACAAATTGCATCTGCTCTGTTCCCTGCTCTGTCACTCTTTTCTGACAGAATCTTCAACACTTAGTTCTAGTTTGGTGCCCTCTCTTGGGCTCATCCAGCACACGGTCCTTACCTCAGTTAAAGTACTTAATAAACTACACTATGTACTGTCTGGGTCTCTCCCACCATACCATGAGGAACTTGAAGGTAGGGGCTGTGTCTTTCATTTCTTACAATAAACCCTTAGAAAAATGTACAGCATATAGATGGTATTTAATAAAGCTTTATTGACTTAATAAACGGTAAATCAATAGAAAAGTTTTCATATTTTCTTATTCAATGTCTGTTTAGTATTTCCAATATCTTTGTGATTCATTCATAATTCTAGAAGTAGATGGAAGTAATTTATTATCACACCAGGAAATAGAGTCCAAAATATTTTTTTCTCTTGAGGGTGAATGAAATGTTTATCACTCATACTGAAGACAAAGGACTAAAAAAAATTTAATTTGAAGTAGATTCAGCCAGAGGAAGCAGCTTTCTTTCAACTATACTTCTAATCCAATTCCTGGCCCCTTCGTTGATTTTTTTTTTTTTTTGCATGCAAAGACTAATTTCTCTGTGCTTCAGTTTTCTTATTTGAAAAATGAGGTCAATGACTTTTATGATTCTAGTATTGGAAAGAATTGTGTTGACAAGAACAGCTATTTATACAGAAGTTTAAGAATTGCAGGAAAAATGTAGAATAATAATAGCACAATAAACGATACTACCAAATACGCACAGAAGAAACAAAGAGACGTGTTTACTTCATTATTCTGTGACTTTAATAGCATGTGAAGATGCATATAAATGATATTGGTCACATTAATAAGACATCAAGCTATATTAAGCACATCGCCAAGAATGGTTTTACATTTTTTCCCTACGGTTTTGGTTTTGCAATGCTTTTGTTTGAAAATTTTCCCCTAATTTGCAGAGAGTCCAACACATAAATGATGTTCTTAGTTCATCTGATTTAAGTGTTATGCATGAGAGTTTGCACTAACTGTGTTGCTTTTAAATTTGAGAGAAAAAAACCAAAGACATATATTACTGTTAATCTGAAAGGTGTTTAATGGGAAAAAAGTAATTTGATTTAATGAGGGCCACATAATTTCAAATAAAATATTTAGCAGGTTATTTCTCTTATGCTTTTAGTAATTAATAAGAAGTCTAATTTTGAAGTTTGAAAGTCTTCATTTGTTTCTTTTTTTTTACTTTAAAAAAAAATTTAGCACTCACTGGAGAGAGACAGAAACAGAGAGAGAGGGAGCCAGCAGGTAGCTAGTGGTTAAAGGTGCTGGACTCTCACATGGTTGATGGTGGTTCAAGTCCCAGACTTGGCGGCTTGCTTTTTCACTTTCTGTCTCTCTTGCTCTATCCCTCTCTGCTCAAATAAGGATGAATAAATGAATGAATGAATGAATAAATAAAGTTAAATAAAATAATTGTTAAAAAAAAAAGAAACAGAGATAGAGGGAAAATGAGAAATCATCCCCAAGTGGGATGGACGTACTACAATCCCTTCTCCTTCATTCTCCTCTCAGGATTTTGGGCACACATTACACGTCTGGCATGTTTTTCAGGGCACCAGGTCAGGGACTCGGACAGTGGAGTTGGCCATATGGGATCTAACACTTTAATCACCATGCTGGCCCCACTCAGTTCTTGGGTCAACCAACTTTAACCGAGGTCTAACAGGCTCTGTGTTAGGGGCTGGGGAGGTACAAGAACAAAGCCTTTTGCCTTTGAGTTGCTTGCCATTAGGACAGGAGCCTGGCAGGTAACAGCTGCAATATAAAGTAATAAACACTAAAGTGGCATCTAGTACTTATTTCTATGGCTTTTAAAAAGCATTTTCATAATAACACACTTTTTTTTCTTCCTACCTAAAGAAGTGACCATAAACCCTCACTTGACCACTTAGCAGTGTCTTATCACAATCTCAAACTTTTCTTATTTTACTACCTCATAACTCCCCCATCTCCATTCTTTTATTATTCTTATCTCCTTTCCTGACTCATATTTGACATTTAGCATTTCTGCTGCCAGAGAGAATCTCTATCTTCAATGCCTTTCTTTCTTTTCTCCCTTCCTTCTTTCCTTCCTTCCTTCCTCTTGTTTGTTTTCCTGCTTTCTCTCATTCATTTATTCATTCACCTGTCAATTGTTGTGCCAGAGGCTATGCTGGTTATGGACAAAGAAAATGATTAAGACTTATTTCCTTTTCTCAGGAGCATCCAGTCTGGCCAACAGAGAGAAATATTCATTAGATTGTTTGTGCCTTGGTAGAAGTATGGGGTACCCAGAAGGCAGGCAGTGACTCAGTGCAAGCTGGAGCTGGGCCTAAAACTAAGCAGATGTGCATGAGGGAGCAAGGCAGAGAAAAGCATCCCAGCAACAAGGGGCAGGAACCTGACTCCAACTGGTGCAGACAGGAAGGACATTTCTTATCTCACATAGCAAGAAGTCTAGAAGTCACTTGATTTCAGAGTTGCTGGAACAACAGGACAGAATCATGGAAGACCGTGCACTTTGGTGGCACTTGCAGGTTCTTAGGCAGATTCTGGAGCATATTAATCTACATCAAAATACGTCGTTAGGTTATTTCCAGTAATAATTTTATTAAGAAATTAATGTAAAAATTCATTTGCTGGGCCAGTAGATGGCATAGTGGTTACATTGCTGGACTCTTGTATGGTTGACCCTGGTTCGAGTCCCAGATCTGGTGGCTTAAACTCACGCCGGGCACGTGTGCGTGCGTGCCCAAGATCCCGAGAGGAGAATGGAGGAGAAGGGATTGCTGTGTGGCCATCCCCCCTTGGGGGGTGATTTCTCACTTTCCCTCTCATTGTCTTGGTCTCTCTCTGAGGAGTGCACATACCCTAAGCAAAAACCTGTAAAAAAAAATTAATTTGCACTGTTTGTTCTAATTTTCTAATTGACCTGAGAACACATGTCAGCTACCCTGGCTGCCCAGCCCAGACTTTCCACTTCAGATGCCTTGAGTTGGTACTCTTCCATGCCTCAGGGACTGGCCTGGAGCTTCCGCTCCAGATGGGGAGCCCTCGGGGCATACTGGGCAGCCTGCACCACACTCTGTCTGCACTTATTGCAGAGGCTCTTAGGCTCTGCCCTGCTTTCTGGTGCTCTCAGTGAAGAAAACACTCTCCTATCTGACCTGGAGGATTATTTACTTAGGCTTCGAGGCATCTGCACAAGCCCATCTCCTAAATGCCTGCTTGGTTTCAGGCCTTTGCCACAACATACAGCTGGTCCTCCATGTCATCACGTTCTGTATGGATGGGATCATCAACCACAGATGGAAGACATGCGGTTGTCACGAGTGTGTACTATGCAGTTACGTTAGGATGGTCACGTCTCTACTGAACACGCAGACTTTTTTCTTGTCATGATTCCCTCAGCAATACAGTATCCTATTATTTATTGTGTCATCAGAAAAGTCATGACATATTTTTCTATGCCAAAATGCATCATGACCTTTCTGATGACCCAGTACGTAGCATTTACAGTGTTGTAGGTATTACAAATAATTAGAGATGTTTTAAAGAATACGGGAGGATGAGTGTGGGTTAGGGGCAAATACCGCACCATTTCATATAAGAGACTTGAGCATCCACTGATTTTGGTATCTGTGGGGATTTTGGAATCAATCCCTTGGAAACACTAAGAGAGGGCTGTACTCTTATCTCAGTTATTTTTTTTAATTATTAAATTTTATTTATTATTGTATTTTGTCTGCTATAGTACATATGCATCACTAGAGAGAAGCAGAAAGAGAGAGAAAGAGAGTGAGAAGGAAAGTAAGAAAGCAAGCTACCAGGTCTGGGATTTGAACTGTAGTTGGCCTGTGGGAATCCAGCACATTAACCACCACACCACCTGCTGGCCCTATCTCAGTTAGTTTTAAAATCCATGCTTGCTTGGATAATAAATTCAGTTGTCCTCACCAGTTTTTGCCCTGGAAAGAATTTCCAAAGCAGTAGGCTCTGGCTTTGCTTCTGTGTGGCCTTGGCAGTGGCATCATCTTTCCTGCTTGTCCATCTGAAGTAGGTTTATTCTCTTCAAAAGCCCAAGCAAATCCCCCTCTTTACAAATTCCAAATGCTCCCTTTGAATGACCCACTGGATTGTTTATTTCTGCCTCAAGTAGTTTTCAACTCTTGGCTCATTTGCAAGAATGAATGATCGGCAAGTCTGCAGCTCAGTTGGCCAGCATTTCCCAGTCTGGTTCGAGCACTGTTACCACCTGCAGGGATCTTTCTGGAGGTGCCCACTGAGGAGCGATCATGCATAAATTAATTGCTATGCTCTACAATAACAGAATCATATTACCTGCATAGTATCTAAGCTAGACATGTTTTTTATCCCTTTGTTATTTCACCCAATAAACATTTATTGAGAAGGTACAGTGTGACTAGGGACACTGTTTTAGGAGCTAAGTATACATTTGGTTAGGAAGAAAACTGTCTACATGGAGCTTCAACTCACCAAGGGAGGCAGGCAATAAACAAGACAAATTAGTAAGTTACATTGTATGTTCTAAATAGTAAATACTGATGCAAGAAAAAAATGATATAAAATGTGAGAGTGGGTGTAGATGTTTT
>NW_006159769.1:156150-162510 GCF_000334495.1 Tupaia belangeri chinensis
AATGCCTATTTCTTGGTTTCTTTTATTCTTTTTTAAAAAGTTCATTTATTTCAAGAGAGTGAGAAAGAGAGACACACACCAATATGGTTTTCAGGTCACAATCCACCCCCAGTCTCATCCAGCCCCATCATGGGCATGCATGTGCCTGGTATGCTCAGGAGGGTTCTTGGGATGTAAACCCAGGACCTTCCTCATTTGGGTCCAGTTGTGTTACTGCTGTACCACTGCTGGGCCCAGTTACTGCCATTCTTTCTTTTTTAAAAGTTTTCTATGTGCTCACTGGAGAGAGACAGAGATAAAGAAGAGAAGTGAGAAATCACCCTTCAAGGAGGATGGCCATGCCACAATCCCTTCGTCTCCATATTCCTCTCAGGATTTTGGGCATGCATACACATACGCTCAGTGTGTTTTCAAGCTGTTGGACTTGGACTGGAACCACACTGTTGGCCATGTGGCATTCAATTTCTTAAACTCCACACTACATGTAGGTCCAGTTACTGCAATTTTTATTACTCAAGTATATAGCTATGCGATGAATAACTGTTGAAGTGGTAGCAACAGTTAGCTTTCTCTATCTCAGTTATTTCTCAACTGTGACTGAAACTATTACTAGAAACATTTGGGGACTTTAAAAACACAAATACTAATGCTAACACCCCAGAAATTGGTGTTTAATTGATCAAATGTGGGACTGGGCATTGGCATTTTTAAAAAGCTCTCTTCAGCAATTCTAATGTGCAACCAGGGTTGAGAACAACCGATCTACTTCATGAAGACAGGAATTTGTGGAAGCCAGACCTGGCTGACAAACAGCATTTCTGGGAACAGGCAATAAAAACTCCTGCAATGGCTTCCTTCTCATTCTTTCATCCTCAAACTTTTCTAAGATCCTTAGGAAAACAATCCCATTACCAGCTGTAAAGGATTCCTGGTCATTCTTCTGTCAAGTGACTGGCAGTAACCAGTAAGAAAGGAAAAGCAGGTTTCCTTGAAGTGTTTTTAAAGGACTCTCCCACAATCTGCAAATCATTCTGTCAACTCTCCTTTGAAACTTAAAAACAAAAATTTTTTCCTATCTGCATTTTATATGGATGCATTTTTCTTTCCTAGCGTGCAAATGCTATCAGTGTCAACCTTCAAATATTAGTCTTGAAAGCATAGCTATATACTTGGCAACTAACTAGAAATCTTTCAAAACACACCTTCACGTTTTATGACTTGCCTCTCCAAGAAAGATGGATCCATATGGTTTTGTAAAGAGAATAAGGAAGAAAATGGCAGAAGGGTTTCATACTTCCTTCTTAGGAACTAATTCCAAACTATATGATTTCAGCTAGAGATCTTGAGTTTCTTTTACCATAGCCATTATCAGGAAAAGACTCTGTGTACTTTTAAGAAATCCTCAATGGTAACGTCTTTTCTTTGATTGCTGGAGATTTTCTCCTGTGGTCTTCATTCACTACATGACATTGCAATTTTGAGAGTTATTCATACCTCACCGTCTCCCTGCAGAAGTCATTACATCCCAAGAATTGTCCTCTCAATCTTTAAATTTTCTTCATGGAAATTCTGATTTTGCCCTAACTCACTGAATAATTTATTGGGCAGGGTTCTCCCAAGAAACAGAGTCAACAGCGTGTGTGTGTGTGTGTGTGTGTGTGTAAAGGGAGGGATAGAAAGAAAAAGAGAGATGTTCAAAGAGTTAACTCACACAACTGTGGAAGGTGACAAGTCCAAACTGCACAGGACAGGTCTCCAGGTTAGACACTCAGGCAGGATAGGACTCTGCCGCCTTGAGGCAGAATTCTTTCTTGGGGAAACCCCAGCCTTTACTCTTAAGGCTTTTAATTAATTGGATAAGGGCTACCAGCATTACTAAGGGTAATCTCCTTTACTTAACATCAACTGATTGTAGATGTTAACTACATTTATAAAATACCTTCTCAGCAACATAGAGATTCATGTTTGATTAGAGCCTAGCCAAGTTGACATCTGAGACTACTCATCACGAAGAGTTTTGATGAAGAGAAAAGAATCCTAGATTTTGGAGTTAGAACTCTTGAACTCTAGTCTCTCGCCAGCTGGCCAAATGGATCTTCAGCCCCTCTCTTAAATTTTCAGAATTTTACTCTGCTGAAATGGGGCCTACACAAGAAGTATCTAATGTGGGGAATGCCCTATTTGGCTCTGAAATTCTTGGAGCCTTTCAAGATAGTTCAGCATCCTGAATAGGTCCTCCCGCCCCATCTTAAAAGTATTCATACCCTGTGGTTGTGGATTTTTTTCACTAGGGAGTTTTCGGTGAGCTAAAAGGTGTTCTCTGGGGAAGAATGAATGAAGAAGGAATTGATACAGTGATTGCTAGAGACAGTAGTTATAAGGGAATTGAATGTAAGGATTTCAATTGAGGATGATACTATAATATTGTTACAGCAGAATCTTTAATTGAGAGGGGCCCAAGTTACTTTATTATTATTATTATTACTATTGCCAGAGGGCATATGCACTTGCCAGAGAGAAAGAAGGGGAAAGAGAGAGAGAGAGAGAGACTCCCTAAATGTGGCATAGTCACACTGAAATCCTTTCCTCATTTCCCCATTCTGCCAGAATTTTGAGCATGCATGCACATACATCTGGTGTGTTTTTCAATCTGCTAGGCCAGGATTCAAACCATAGTCAACCATCTGGATCTATACCCTATGCCTAAGGCTTAATCCCTATGCAGTGGGACCGGCCCCTGAGTTACTTCTGATTTTTCATTAGCTGATAGTTTTACTCTCCTGACCTAACCTTGTTATCTAGTGTATTATCTTCATATTCAAAATAGATTTCTTTAGGATCACTGAGTTATTTTAAGCTTAATTTAGACTATGGTTGTGTTAAATACTCCTTAAAGTGTGTATTTGCTGACTTGGTTCAAATGGTTGTTTCCAAGTTTCTATTCTAAACATCCTTTCTTCTGGCATTGAAAATGTTGTCAGATACATGAAACTGTCACTAAAACAACTCTTAGCTCATGTCCTGGCCCTGGAATACAGAGACGATCTCATATCTGTAGCTGGGAATCAAATCCAAGCTTTGATGTTAAGAAGCATTTTTTATGGCCCAGATCTGCATTTCATCTTTGACTGAATAACTTTAAAAGGGAAGACATTAGCAAATTTTCAATATCTTATGGATTGTTGTAAGAAATACAAACAAAACTGAAAATGGGCCATTCTTAATATTTCCATTCATACAATATGCTATTTGTATGGCTAAGTCTTTCTGACTCTTACCTGCCCCATCTCACAGTCATCAACAGATGCTTCCACACACTGTTCTGCCCTCCTACAAGGTGGGATATTCACCAGGGCACAAGATTACTTCCATTAGACTTGGCCGTTCCTTTCCTATCCCTAACTCTTTTTATTCACATCCAAGTACGCTAGAAACTCTGTTTTTGTATTGTCAGGTCCAAGAGAGAAAGGAAAACTCTTGCCTGAACTTTTTGCCAGTAGAATGGGATAGGGAAACCTGTGAATGTAGAGGTCAGAGAAACAGCAAAGCTGGGTCTCTCCCAGGCTTCCTTTTCTTCTCTACAACAGGTGGTTCTGAGGGCCACCTTAGAAGAGTTGGGGAGAGGCAAAAGGGGAGAAGCACTGAGGAGACTGGATGGGTTGTGGATCGAGTCCCTTTTGTAAGTCTCACTTTCCAGGCTGAGCATGAATAGCAAGAATGGAAGTTCTGCCTTGCAGACCAGAGAGAATGGGTCAGTTTCCCTGCAGTAATTCACTGCCTCAACAGATGAACACTGAGAAATCTGCAGGCTTGGAATGATATCACCTGAAATAGAAAAACACTCCCTGTCTAGTAAACATTAAAATGAGAAAACCAGTAGGTGTTTCAAAAACACTAGGTACCCACAGAAGAGAATAAACTTTCTGATTTCTCTTTTTTTTTTTTTTTTGCAGCCTCTGGTTCTGTCTACCCCTATTTACCTTATTTGGAGGTAGAGGTGGGGACCCAGGAGAGTTCAGTCTCTCAGGAGGCTGGCACTTTCCTGTGCTCTTGTCCTGCAGCCCTCAGAGCCACAGACCAGGACACAAGGACACCAGAGACAAGTCTGGGGGGAAACTGGGCATGGTCTAGAGAATTATGGACAACCAAGGCTTCTCATGCCCAGAGGATTAGCACATAAGACCACTCCATTCAACTTGACTCCCTGCCCCAGGAACTCTGCCCAAAAGCTGGCAATCCAGACTCTTTCAGACTCCTCTGGTCTGTGGTGACCAAGCCTACATGGTCAGCTCACAAAGACATGGAGGAAAAAGCTATGCTATCAAAGCACATTCAGCTAGTGTAAGACAAGGCTCTATACTGGAAATGATACAAAAACTGAACATTTCCACAAAACTGTGCTCTAGTTTTACTAGTGAAGAGAGTTTCTCTAGAAATCTACATTTGTGGGTTTGTTTTGAACACTCCCTTGTCTGGGAAGGCTGGTGTGGGGTCTTGTGTTTGGCTCCAGCTTTTCCCAAGGGACCCTAATAAGGAAGGAAGGGAGCAGATGTGCAGAGCCCATCTGCCCAGCTGGGGCCAGTGCTCTTCCTCCTCCTCATTACCTAGCGGATGTCAACAACACATGGGGCCTGTCCTTCCACAGACGTGCTGACACAGAAATGATGCCCTTGGCAGACCTGCTCCTGATATTTGCAGGAGTGGGGCATGAGTTAAAAGGCCAGAGGCCAAGCTCTCTCTCTCTTTTTTTCCTCTTTTAAAAAGTTACTAATTTTTTTTTCTGACAGAGAGAGAGAGAGAGAGAGAGAGAGAGAGAGAGAGGCATCCCCAACAGGGTCCTCATGGTACCATCCTCCATATACAGGGAGGCCTTGGGATGCAAATCCAGGACTTTCCCATGTGGGTCCAGCATTGTAGAATATTGTGTTCCCACTGCACCACCGTCTGATCCCTAAGCTTCTCCTGCCTTAAGGCACCCCAGACTTTGCCCTGCACCTTGAGGTGCCTTTAGCACATGCTCATGCACCCTTCAGCCTACAGGTCCTGATGCTGTCCTCTCCATCCCCAGAGCTACCCTTTGAACCCCCTTCCTGACTACAGGTATGTACCTGCTGTGGGTTCTACCAGGGGCACAGTTCTGAGGAAGAAGGCCCCACTGGTGAAGTTTGGTCAGGGAATTCCTGGGTTCCAAGTACCTGTAGTATGGCCTACAGGGACCAGGGTGCTGAATGAGTTCTGAGGATACCTTGAGGAGGGTCTTTTTGAGCAAAGCATTGTAGGTTCTGGGGCTAGATTTAGGATCCAACAGTTCCATGATGCCCCTGGTGCAACATCAGTAAAGGCAGCATGCTACGTTTATACTTTGTACAGACTTAGATGTTTCTGCCTTTAACAGCTTTGTGGTGCTTTAAAAGTGTTTTTCCAGGGAATTCCATTTTTATATCTTTCCATGATGATGTGGCTCCCTTGGCTTCCATAGATGTTCTGTGTCCCAAGACTTGGCTTAGGCCAAGTACTTGCCCGAGGGCAGACAAAATTAGAAGACATCCGTGAATGAGAGCAATTCTGCTTTCCTAAGAAAGGACCTGGATATGCTGCCAGTCGGTTTCATCCAAGCTTGGCCTCCAGTTTGTCCTTCTGGCCCCAGGTGGTCGTTGGCAAGGTGTTCTCCTTATTGTTCACTCCTGTCTTTCTAAGCTCCAACATCCATAGGCCCTGGCTCTTCAGGAGACCACAGAAATATCTCACCTATAACTGACTTCCCAGTGTTCTCAAATGGGGTCAGACCTTCCTTTGCTCCCCTTTTCCCTTTCTCAGGTTTCATTCCCTCAAAGTCTCCTACCTGTGGATGTATTAGTGGCTGTTCAGAATCCCCTCCATCCCCAGAACACATTTGTGATGTCATAAAGTGGTTTCAGAATAATTATGCCTTATCTCAAAAGGCATGACCATTGCTGGTGCCTCTGCTCCCTGGGACGGGTCAGGCCAGAGGAGACTTTGTCTAGGTAGAGTAGTGTGACGCACAGCAGCTCCTGTCCAGCTGACTCATGCACATTTCGGTAGAGACCTCGTATGACTGGGACACAAACTTTAGTCATGCCTGGGTTCTAATAACACCATTACAATGTTCAGTTGATCAGAGAGTAAGGGTGCCAGTGGACATTTTTATATGATGAAGTATGTGTTTTCCTGAACAGTTGAACTCATAGTCTAGCTCTAGTCTGTGGAGGAGATTCTAACAAGGAAGAAAGCATAAGGCACTGGTATCTCAAAAAGCTAGGTTAATTGAGAGGGGATGGGGAAGTGTCAGAAAAAATGCCCAAATGGGGAGGACCCAACTGGGGATGCTGAGCAAAAAAA
>NW_006159769.1:162766-189202 GCF_000334495.1 Tupaia belangeri chinensis
GGGAAGTCGCAAAAAAAAATGCCCAAAGGGGAGGCCCCCACTGGGGATGCTGAGAAAAAAAAAAAAAAACAAAAAAAAAAAACATGCAATCATGTAGGCAGGGAAAAGTTTCCCCACCCACCAGCCACGTGTCAAGACTGTCACTCAGGTTCCTTGTCCTTAGACAAGCTGGCTTTCAAGAGTTTGGCAGATCACCCGGTCTCAGCTTTTGTTTCTTCTTAATGACATTGTTTTCTGGCTTACACACACAGCCATTCCACCTCGGCAATTCATCCTTCCCAGAAAGGCTGGCTGGAACCAGACTCCAGCTCTTCCATAGTCCTTTAATGTGTCTCGTCTGGTGCTAAACTTTGAGCCCACCAAAGCACACATAGCTTCAGTGCTACAGAAAGCACTTGTAATTTTTTTCTGGTTTTAAAGGAAAGTTACTCTAGATCCCGAAGGTATACCATATCTATTCTTATGCCCTGCTTTGAGGAAGGACAGGGGTAAAATCCAGGCCAGTTGGCACCTGAGCAAGCAGGCCACATAGTTCCACTTGGGACTACTCAGGCTTTGAGGGCCCTGGAATTTTACCTAGTTTTCTTTGTGCTACATATTAGTTAAGTGCTGTACATTTGAAACCCCTGGGTATCAGCCAGGGTTTGTACCTGGAGTTGCAACAACAGAAATGGAGTCGCCAGGAGGCTGGAGAATTGGGCTTTGGGTTAATGTCCAGGAAAAACACCCCAAACAGTGCTGCAGAGTTGGCCCTGAAAAGATGGCCCTACTGTCACTGTGACCTGGTCCTCTAATACTGCTGGCCAGGGACACCTGTGCCATTGTTATTGTTGGCACAGGAATGCGGTCTCACTTACTGGCTATTGTTTCCGGTTCTGTCTACCTTAAACTGTCAGCTTACTGTCCAGTCATGGGGAGGGGGCATGCACATGATTGAAGGAAGTCTGGTAGATCCAATGCCATGGACATAGGAAGGACCAAGATAGTGAGCTACTGATATCTTCTACGTCTACAGTGGGTGATAAGCTCTGCCTCCTGAAATTCAAAGTGAGATCAAATAATGGAAGACTGAATAGAAAGACTAACCTGTATTAGACCTCATCTTTTTTTTTTTTTGGAGAGGTTTTTGCTACAGGGCACATGTGCTCACCAGAAAGACAGAGAGAGACAGAGAGACAGAAAGCGAGAAATCACCCCCCCAAGGAGGGATGGCCATGCCACAATCCCTTCTCCTCCATTCTCCGCTTGGGATCTTGGGCATGCACGTACACATGCCTGGAGTGAGTTTAAGCCACCAAGTCCCGGACTTGAACTGTGATCAACTACATGGCAGTCCAGCAACATAGCCATTATGCCATCTGCTGGTCCCTCTATTAGATTTCATCTTGACCCCCATGTATTGATTCCCAATCTGAGGGCATTCATTCATTCCATTCAATATACATTTTTGGAGCTCTTATTAAGAGCCAGGCACTATGATTATTTCTGGGGAATAAAGAAATTCTTAAAAAAATGGCCTTCTTCCCAAGCAGCCTACAACCTAGTTGGGAAGATAGACAAGTAAACAAAAAAGAATGGTATTGGTATTACTCAGAGAAGTCTGCACCGAGGAGGAGTATGTCCCTGATTATAAGAGATGACACATAAATTACATTTGAAGATAAGCAGGAATTGCCAAAGCAAAGGATAATGACTGTGTTTGAGGAAGAATAACTCCACTCTCTTGCATATGATTGCAAGAGAGACTTGGTGGGTGTTGGGAGTGTATGGACAAGTAGAGACAGAGCTTTGCATGCCTTACTTAGGAATTTGGATGTTAAACTAAAGATTATGGATAATAATTGGAGAAATTTAGGAAAAATAATATTTAAGTTATCACTTTATCATGGCAAGTTAATTGTACAGGACAAGACTGAATGTAGGGAGACCAGTTAAGATAGGATAGGGATCTAGGGAAATTCAAGAATGATTAATACAGGACTTTTGGTAACTAGTTTCATGTGGGACTTATGAGAGGCGAGAAGTTACAGGTGATTTTTAGCTTTATGGTTTGGGTAACGATGAGGAAAGTGACATCATGGATTTGGGGGCGAGAGAATGTGTTTGATGC
The DNA here is from genome assembly GCF_000334495.1 of Tupaia belangeri chinensis. NCBI lineage: Eukaryota > Metazoa > Chordata > Mammalia > Scandentia > Tupaiidae > Tupaia > Tupaia belangeri. The sequence continues at coordinate 164,877 of NW_006159769.1, forward strand.
TGGAAGTACTGAATTAGAGGTGCTTATGGGCATTGGAGTAGACATTGGTGGTAGGCAGATATAAATTTCAGGACCATAGGCTAAACTGGATAGAGGTATAAAGTGGAGACCATCAACATTGTAGTCATCTTTGAAGTCATGGACGTTAAAGAACATAGGCTAAGCTGGATGGAGGTAGAAGTTGGAGACCATTAACATCATCATATTTGAAGTCATGGAAGGTTAGTATCATTTAGGGAGGCTCCATAGAGTGAGCAGAGGGAGGGAGTCTAAGGATGCAGCATAGACATGGATTATCAGCATGTAAAAAACACAGAGTAGAGGGAGCCTGTGAAGGAACTGAAAAGGGTCAAATGAGAGAGGTGGGAAAACAAAACACAACAAAAACGGAAGTGTGAAAGTCAAAGGAGGAGAGAATTTTATTATAATAAGGAGGAAGTAGAAAGGTCAAGAAGCACAAAGACTAAAATGGGGGCATTTGATGCTAGTAGAAAGATGTCCTATGTGACCTTTATTAGAGTTCTCCCCTTGGGGAGGTGGCCAGGAGGATTATAGTATGTCAAGGAGAGATGGTTAGACAGTGGAGATAAGGAGTGTCAAATATTTTTCAGGAAGTTTGATGATGACAGAGAAGAATGAGGTAGGGCAAGAACTAAGGGGTGATGTAGGATCCTGGGAGAAATTGCTAGAAGCTGACCATTGCTATTTTTATAGGATTTTCTTATCAGGGCATATAATTAGTATTCACATGCATGCAATCCACTATCCCTCTTCTCTCTTTCTCCTGTCATCTCAGCCAAGGAGGAAAAAAGAAATAGCTTACTATTTAGTGAGCATCTGCCATATTCCGGGCACTGTTTTCAGTTCGTCCGTGAACAAATCGACAATGATGGCTGGTCTTATCAAGGCCAGCTTCCCCATGGGAAGCATAATAAATGAGCAAATTATGTAGTAAAGTGGTGACAAAATTCTGGGAATAAAAAACAGGAAAAGGAATGTAAAAGAGACCAGGAATGCATACTGGAGTGAGATATTAAACGGTCTGGTCAAAGTGGGCTTCATTGAGAGGTGACATTTGAGTAAAGCCTTGAAGGTGAGTTAAGACCATGTTAACTTAACTTTCAGGTGGGAGAAGTCAAAAAAAGGGTGGATAATCTCAGTGCAGTTCCTATACTGACTCAAAGAAAGATATCATGGTCAAGGGTGTCCCTTCTTCATTTCCAAATCTTAGAAGCTATGTGTCTTTATTCAATTTACGTGTCTTAAGCAGTGATTTTCATGGCATTTTATTTATTTATTTATTTATTTATTTTAAGAAAAAACAGGAAAATTTCCATTACAAGGGAAATTTTATAGAAAATCTCGATAAAGAAAATAAATTAAAGTAGACTCACTACTGTGGCTCAAAGTTCCCCTCATACCTTCTGAAGCTCTTTGGGGTCTTAAGAACACTTGGGTCTTATATTTGAAGAGCTTTGCTCAGGTCAAGCTTTCTCTCTATTAAGCTACGACTTCATTCTCAGTCATCCTGTCTACATTACTCTGAACATTAAGGAATGCATGGTCTTATGTTTCTTGGGTTCAGTTCTTTGTTAGTGAAGAAAGTGATTAGTACACTGTTGGACCAGCTGTCTAAACAGGACCACCAGCTTAATGCACCAAAACCATTAACAAGAAAGAAAAGAGAATGCGTGTGGTTGCCTATAGAGTTCTCAGTTATAATCAGGATAAAAATGTATTTTGTGGGCATTATTGACATCAAAGCTGGGTGGATTGTATCTGCTGAGCAGGGAAAACTACCCTGTCCTCCACCTACAACTGCTGAGTCTGCCCACAGAGCCTGCCCTACTCAGGGGATGATAATAGTTTTGTGTCCCAGATCATTCCAATTTCTTCAAATACAGACTACATGAACCCTCTGTGAAGTCTTAGGGTAGAACACCATGGCAGTTTGATACTCCTGACATTGAGACACCGGGGGCTGTTTCCCCTTTCCTTTGAATCTGAACCACTCTGTGATTGCTTTGCACAATAGGTGAGATGAAAGTGATGTAATTCCACTGATGGGCCTAGCCTCTAAGAGGACTGGTGGGTTTTACCTTGGTCTTTTTGAAGCCGCCCACCATTTTAGAAGTATAAATTATGAGACCACCATTCTGGGAAAAATCTAAATCACAGGAGGGGCACAGGTGGATGAGAAGTCATGTGGGGAAAGGCTTTGGGTATGTGAATGAAAAGCTGTCTTGAAAGGATATCCATCAGGCCAGTCAGTGACTCTGTGGTTGAGGCAACTAGATCCCACATGTGTGTTTTGATGCCCAGACCCAGTAGCTGGAAAAACATACCAGGAGTTAGTGCATACATGTCTAAAATTCCAAAAGGAGAAGTGGAGGAGAAGGGATTGTGTTGTGACCATGCCCCATGCGGGGTGATTTCTCACTTTCTCTCTTTCTCTACGTTTTGTTGAGTGTGTGCACACTCAGGCAAATTAAAACAACAAAAAAGAAAGGGTATCCTTTGACCTGACTACCCAACTTATGCACCTGGGTGAGAGTTAAACAGCCCAGCTGAGTCCTTTACAAATTTATGATCCATAAAATTGTGAACAAAATTTAAAAGTCCTTTACAAATTTATGATCCATAAAATTGCTAAAAAAAATTTTTAAAAAAGGTGCTTTAAGTCACTAGTTTTGGGATTGTTTGTTAGGCAGCAATAATATCAAGAACAGACAGCAACTTGTATTATAAGACAATCAACTGAAACTTAGCACACCCACTCAGTAGGCCCAGTTAATTTATTAGTTTTAATGTCTGGACATCTTCTATTCACTAGTCCAACAGACAATCCTGCAGGTGCTGGTGACCTAATTTTATATTTACTCATCTAACCTCCTTTTTCAGATGGCCTGTGACATGCTTCGGGCTACTCAGAAATAAGCTATTGCTGGAAATCCGAAGGGAATCTTTTAGAGCGGAAAGAACTCTGAGAGACCATCTCATTTTACAGATAAGATTTAAAGAGACCTAAGGAGGTTTAAGGGACTCAGCTGTGGTCAGAAGGGAAAGCCTGGCCTGGAACCTAAGCTGACCATCACTTATACCACTTTCTAGTCAGCAATTAATTCTCCATATAAATGATGGTTCCATGCTAGTGTGAAAAATTCAAAATTTTCTGCAAAATACACCTTATCTTTTCCCTAATTTCCATCCCCAGTAAACCCACTATTACAATTGCTTTATCTTATTAAATTTAAGAGTATTTTTAAACAACCGAGGTTCTGGAATCATATGTGGATTCAGGTCCTGATTCAGCCACTTGTTACCTTTGTGACCTTGCACAAGTGACTTAAATTTACTGAATTCAAATTTCCTTCTTATAGAATAAGGAGTCCCCCATTTTCCCCTGACCCTAATTGTTGTATATTTGTATTGGGTTGTTGAAAAAGTTATGGCACATGCAAAAATGTGTCATGATTTTTCTGACAACTTAATATATAAAAATACTGCTAAGCCTCACTGAGACAACTTAGGTAAATTTCTTTCACAGTGCTGACATGCGGTACATGACTCACAGAGGGGGCATTAGCTGCTGCTCAGTGTCAAGGGAACGAACTGATGAGAGACAGAGCCTTTGCCTATGAACAGGTTTGTTCCAGGATGTTCACCTCACTTTATAACATTACCAGAAATCTGGGGGGGAGGGGAGTGTAAGTTGCATTTTCAGATAGAGAGAAAAATAAACTGAGGCACAGAGCTGGTGCCTTGTCCAAGCTTAGCCAATGAACTAGTTAGAGACAGAGCGTCACCCTCAGGGCTGGGCTGGCTGTTGACCTGGAAAGTATCATCAGAGAGGCCTCTTGGTTGGGGAAGGCACATTTATCTGAGGGCATTTGTCTGTGGAAATAAAATTCTTTGTCTGTTGAAATGCTTTCCTTCATTCTCCTCCCTCTTCTTTCTTTCTCTAACTTCCCTTTTCTCCCACGTCTTCCCAACTCCAACTCTGTGATATCTGAATAAGAGACACAACATGAGCAAAACAAAAGGGCCTACTGTACAGCAGAGATGAATGGAGGCTCTTTGCTCTGAGCCCTGACAAGATCTCTGGCTCCAACATGCTCTGGGAATTCCTCTTGGCTTGCTTGCTTTTCTGGCTCCTTTATTTCTCCTTTCCTTATTCCCTGTTCTGTGGGTTCTCAGAACTTCACACTTCTCCCTCTTTCTCAGGCAGTGAGGTCTCTCTTAGACTGCCAATAAGGCCACCTGATACTATTTGAGAGCTGGGGGGGACAACATCAAGACTCTAGAAGGTTCTGTAGTGCTAAGCCATAGCATTCACTCTATATTCTATAGACAATATTTCATACTGTAGTCATTTAAAACCTATTTTTAGATGACCCTTTCATGATTCTAGCGTTGACTGTCCTAAAACACTACTGCATGTTCCTGAGATGGAAATAAATCCCAGTGATACTCAGGTCTGACTGTAATTACGATAAATTTTTAGAAATTTCCAGTTAATGATTTATAATGTTTGTACTTAGTACAGATTTTTAGTGTATCATGGACTTAGAAAATAGTATTGATTTATAGAGCCAGGAAGGAGAATTGAGTGATAATGTGTGTATCTGTGTGTGTGTGTGTGTGTGTGTGTGTGTGTGTTTCATTGTAGTAGACTTGCTATGCTTATATAAAGCATTACTCACTTTAGTGCAACAGGAAGTTGAAGAATATACAAATGGATAAGGTCTTACTGGCGAGTCTATAATAAAGCTATCCCAAATGATCTGACTTGTCTGTTATAGTGGGATGCATTACTCATATAATCAAGGCCTGCTGAAATAAGGTTGACAAATTGATATTAAGATATTGTTTCTTTCTTTTTTCAGGAAGGGAGAAAAGTTTGTTTTGATTTTGTTTACAAAAAAAGTTAAGAAATTGCTGAAGTTATCAACAGCTCAAAAGAAAACAAAAATCCTTAAATCCGGAAAATAAAATATAGAAGAAAATCAGTAATGCTTTAGTCAAATCATAAAATTCTATTTTATCAGTTTAGTCTCATGTAATGAATCTCTCTTCTGTTGACTTTTCAGTGTTACTGTGGTCTGATCTTTCCATTTAAATCCTGGAAGTTTGGAAATACGATCTCAAAGTTATTAAAAAACTATATTCCACAGTACTTATCAGAGTCATTAATTTTTTTTTTGAGATGTTTTCACTATAGGGCGCGTGCGCTCGCCAGACAGAGAGAGACATAGAGACAGAAAGCGAGAAATCACCCCCCAGGGGGGATGGTCACGCCGCAATCCCTTCTCCTCCATTCTCCTCTCGGGATCTTGGGCACGCATGTACACGCGCCCGGCGTGAGTTTAAAGCCACTGGGTCCGGGACGCGAACCGCGGTCGACTATGTGGGAGTCCAGCAACATAGCCATTATGCTAACTGCTGGTTCCCCAGAGTCATTAATTTTCATTAATTTCCTTAAAAGAGGCAATTTTTGGATTGTAGCCTATTATGAAATGTTTTAGAAAGAGCATTAGAATAAAGCAATTAACTATGGACAAAACTTAAAATAGTCATGGTTCAAGATCTGATTTTACCATAAACCAAAATGGACAAATTTGATTGTTTTGTGACAAATTACATAGAACTGTTTAACATTACAAGTATGACTAATAACATGCTCTTACATAACAGATATTTAAGAGCCTCATACAGTTTTGGGACACCCACTGACACAAATTTCTATACACAGAGAGCTAATAAACACCATTTCATATTTGACAATGTTTCTCATACAATTTCCCAATGATTAGTGTGTTGCAATCTATCTCTCCTTTTAGATCTAGCAGTCTTTCCTACACTTACTTGGGTACTCTTATGTTGTATGCATAGATATTTATAAACATTATATCTTCTTGGGACCGGCAGGTGGCATGGTGGTTAATTAAGGTGCTGGACACTCCCACAGGGCTGACTGTGGTTCGAGTACCGGACCTGGTGGCTTACTTTCTTACTTTCCCTCTCTCTTTCTGTGTATCTCTCTCTGGTCAAATTAAAATAAGTGAATGAATAAATAAAATTAAATAAATAATTATCAAAAAAATTATATCTTTTTGATGAATTAGCTCTTTTATTACTATAAAATGCCCTTTTTTGTCTCTTCCTACAGTTTTTGTCTTAAAGTCTATTTTGTCTAAAATCAATATTGCAACTCCAGCCCCTTTTTGGTTTCCATTTGCATGGAATATCTTTTTCCAGCCCTTCACTTTTAATCTATGTATGTTTGTATCTATGAGGTGCATTTCCTGTATTGTGTTGTGGTGACAGATAGAGGGTTTCTTTTTGTTTTTTTTTTTTTTTTTTTTTTTTGTCCATTCAGCCTGTCTGCATCTCTTGATTAAAGAATTTAATCCATTAACATTCAACACTATTATCGATATTTCTGGACTCATCCCTACCATTATGTTAGCCATTTTCTTGGTTGTGTTTATTCTCTTATTTCTGTCTCTCTCTTTCTCTCTCTCTCTTTTTTTTCCTGGTAAGCACCCCCTTCAGAACTCCTTGAAGAGCTGGTCTGGTGTTGGTAAATTCTTTCAGGCTTTGCTTATCTGAGAATATTTTTATATTTTCTTCTCATTTGAAGATAATCTTGCCAGGTCTAGTAGTCCTGGTTGAAATGTTTTTTCTCTTAACTTTGAACATATCTTCCCATTCTTTCCTTGCTTGCATTGTTTTGGCTGAGAGGTCTGATGTTAGCCTGATGGAATAACTTTTTAAGTAACTGGCATTTCTCTCTTGCCATTTTTAGTATCTTGTCTTTTTCAGTGATTTTGGTCATTCTGGCTATGATGTGATGTGGAGAGGATCTTCTTGAGTTGATTCTATTTGTGGTCCTTTGTATTTCTTGGATTTGGATGTTTGATTGCTCTCCTAGGTTCAGGAAGTTTTCTGCAAGTATTCCATAGAATAGACCTTCTATGCCCTCGTCTGATTCTTCACTTTCTGGAATACCTATTATTCGAATATTTGGACATTTCATACTATCTAGTATTTCTCGTGTGTTGTCCTCATTTCTTTTAATTATTTTCCTTTTTTTTTTTTTTGTAGTTTTATCTAAGTCAAAGGTTTTGTCTTCCAGCTCACAGATTCTGTCTTTTGCATGGTCCAGTCTACTATCAATACTTTTGAGGGAGGTCTTGATTTTCTGTATTACTGTCTTCATCTCTAGGAATTCAGATTGACTTTTCCCCCCCCTACGGTATTTATCTTCTCCTTTAAATCCTGGAATGACTTCCTCATCTCTGTTCCCATGAATATTCTGAGCTCTATTTCTGCCAGTCCTTCTAATTCCTTGATGATGTCCACAGTTGAAGAAGAGTTGCTCTGTTTCCACTGAGGAAGAGGTATTTATTTGGTTTCCCATACGTTTTGTATCTCTGCACAGGGTTCTAATCATCTGGTTGCTTACACACTACTACCTGCTTTTCTGTTGTTGATTCTACAGCATTGGGGGGAAGAAGAGCTCTACTTCTCAGATGTGTTCTTGGTAGAGGGCCTTGTCTTCCAGTCAGAGTGTTCATATAGTCACTTTTAGGTGTTGCTTTTTTCCCAGTCTCTTGAGACCAGGTACACTTGGGGCTAACCTGGAGATTTTCAGATGGAAGAGGGAAAAGGAGTCACACAGCATGTTGTGCTGCATGGTTCAGAAAACTATGAATTCTCAGAATATTCCTGGGATGAGTTGGGAGGCAGAAAGAAGCCTGGAATGGTCTCCTGCTCTGCTTCCCTCACCAACTGCTACTTTTCCATGGTCAGCAGCAGCACAGGCTCTGGGGTAAATAGAAGCAGAAGGATGTACCTGGGACAAGTTGGAAGGCAGAAAAAAGACTGGAATGGTCTCCTGCTCTGCTTCCCTCACCAACTGCTACTTTTCCATGGTCAGCAGCAGCACAGGCTCTGGAGTAAATAGAAGCAGAAGGATGTACCTGGGACAAGTTGGAAGGCAGAAAAAAGACTGGAATGGTCTCCTGCTCAGCTTCCCTCACCAACTTGATATTGTTTCTTTTAACTCTCGTAAGTAACACAGTAGAAAATGAGTTTTGAATTTCACCTGTCTTTTTCTTTAGCTCTGCTGCTCTCTTCACATGTGATCTGCCTTTTGCTCCATATTTTCTTTCTAATTTTTTAATAATGCAATTCAGCCAAATGGACCTAGAATTAAGCTCTCGGTGTTGGGCAGCCAGCCACCCTGGAGAGTTATCTTGTAGGCCATCTCCATGCTTTTAGCTAGGCCACTCTGAAATAGCTCCAACAGAAAAGCACTTGACTTATCACAAATGGCCTCTGGTTTTTAGAAGACAAATTCTACTTATTTTTCCTGGTGGGATGCACAGGACCTTAGAATGACTGGATACTGAAATATAACCCAATTTTACAGTAGAAGCCTGGAGATAGCAGGTGGGAAGCATCTCACCGGACACCAGCCTGTGTGGCAGCCAATGCTGGTTGGCTAAGGACTCTGCTGACTTGGCAGATTAGGCTGGAACAGATGGGCTTCCCTGTGCCAAGGGAGAAGATTACGTACATTAATTTGTTTTTGTTGAGAGATTTATAAAACTGTAGTCACTGCATTTTATACCAATGTACCTGACAAACAAACTATTTAAAAGCACAAAGTATAAGAAAATGCCTGGAGCAATGTTAAATTTATAGACTCAAATTGCTACTCAGCATGCACAGCAGAGCTGTACCCTAAGCTTTGGAGCAGAGATCCTGCTAATTTGTTTGTTTTTAAAAGACAGGGTCTTGGTGTCATTCTCTTCCTGTCTCAGTCTCCCAGCCCAGTCCTCTTTAGGCAAAGTCTCTTGCTACGTTGCCCTGGCTGGCCTTGAGCTTGTGATTCTACAGCCTCAGCCTCCATGAGTTGCTGGGATTACAGGTGCACACCACCAAACCCAGCCCTTTGGTTGGGCCAGGAATCAAATCCCGAGCCTTCCATGTGGTCCCAGCCTGTGGAGCACAGTATCTCAGTGTGCACCACTGTGTCTGGGCCTCCTGCTAATTATTAATAATCACTTTCATAATCATTTCATAGATGCTTCTAGCTTCCTATATGTCAGGATGGCCAATATAGGGGAAGTGTAGTTGGGCTATAGGTTTGGTGTCAGTGAGTTCCCCATTCATCACCACGGAGATGCTCCAGCTTGCCCAGCAATTCACTTTCCTTTCATGGTGTATTAAGTGATGATAAAATGGATCTTTGATTTTGTGTGTAGTAGGACATTTATTCGCCTTGTTATTTTAACATGTTAATCTCATTATGAATTGATTAGTACTGTTTTAGATTGAAGAAGCCTTTATTAAAGGAAGTCCAAGTGTGTGTGTTTGAACAAATCTAGTCTCAAGTTCATGTGGGTGTGGCTAGCAGTCTATTTATTTGATTCAGCAGTTCCAGTGATGACTGCATAGGTTTGGCACAGTACCCTCCCAAAGTCCTCTCTATTCAACAGATGACCAGAAACTCTTTTCAAGGATATTCACTGACATTACTACTTCCAAGGGTTTATGTATTCAATAAGGCCAATTTAGAAATCTGTTAAGAAGCAAATGCTAACCAGCAGTGTGGTTTTCTGGAAAGAACATGAACATTGGTGTCAGATAGGCTTGTAGCTGAATCTCCATAGTTACTGACTCCCTGACTGACCTGGGGCAAGTTGCACAACCTCTCTGAGACACAATTTTCTTGTTGCTAAATGAGAATTATAAAATGCATCTCTCAGGGTTGTGAAATAAGTAAGTATACTGGGAGCTGAATTAATTATAGTTTACCTCCTATTATGGACAGTTATTTTGTATTTTTTGTATTATGGATATAATACTGTGTATCTATTCTAATATTTTAAGAGCTCTGTGATAGATCATTGCTCAGGGTAATTTCCTGGTTAGATTCTTTTCTTGTCTCTATCCTTTTTTTAGGAACTACTTTGTCATGGGTAAAACAATACATCTTGCTGGATACAATTTCTGCTTTCCATATAACTTGACTCAGGTTTGTTTTCAGTGTATGAAACTTGATGGCATTTTGTTAACATAATACCTCACTGACCTTTCTTGATACTAACAAAACTGAAAAAAAAATATGATCTCTTTTGGCAAAACAGAATTGGATACATTAGTTTGACTGTGGAGCTATTTGGTTTAGAAAAGGTGGGTGGGTGATATTGACCACATGTCTTTAGCATATATTCCTTTTTGTGACAGAAGTTAGAGTGATGGCTGAAAATAGTTCAAATGCTGTACGTGATTGGAATAACTTACTTTGTTTCTGAATATATCATATATAATAATATCATATTGTATATTGTTGTATATGATATCTTCTCTAAAATATATTTAAAATGTTATATATTAATTATGTTATTAAATAATAATGTTAACAATAACATAACATTATTATTATATGTGGCATCTAAATGTTTGAACTTTACACATAGATATTATATTTCTATCAGAAAGCAGCATGTTTTGGATTAACTATATTAAGCAGTAGAGAATGGCAACTGTATTCTATGTTCATATTTAACAATATTTTCACATACAATTGCTCCTCTGAAATAGTCTAGACAGATATTGTTAGTAATATTTTGATGAGAAGGCCACTTATGGGGGGGTGCCAGTAAATGAAATGACATTGTAAGTGGCAAAGCTACCCCTAAAAACAGCTCTTCGGACTCCTGATCCAATCAATATTTTCCCACTCCACAGCACTGCCTCCCTGACAAACTGATTGATTGTTGATCCCTGGGAGAGACTGGTTGATAGAGTGGAGAAAGAGATTTGCTTCATTTCTTTGCTGTTGCTCATGGATGTTCAGTGTGTAGTCAATACCTGCTGAATGATGATGTCTGGGCAGAGAGATAGCTGTTGTAAGAAAATGAACACAGCAAATCAATTGTGTGATTGAGGTGGTGTGGAGAGAGTAGTTATAGTTAGGTCATTACATACTTTTCCAGAGAAACTGGGACACTTCTGAGAGTGGAAGGTGTCTTATTAATAGTTACTTTGGGACAGCTGGTATAAATTGGTACTGTCCCAGGGAAAGCAGATGTTTGGTCATCCAATATTTCAGGGAGCAAATGTTAAAAATAGAGAAGAATATGGAACCAGCAGTTAGCATAATGTCTATGTCACTGGACTCCCACGTAGTCGACCGCGGTTTGAGTCCCAACCCGGTGGCTTAAAACTCACGCCGGGCACGTGTGCGTGCGTGCCCAAGATCCCAAGAGAAGAAAGGAGGAGAAGGGATTGTGGCGTGGCCATGCCCCCTGGGGGATGATTTCTCGCTTTCTGTCTCTCTGTCTCTCTCTGTCTGGTGAGTGCACGTGCCCTATAGCAAAAAAACCTCTACAAAAAAAAATAATAGAGAAGTATATGCCATGGGAAATTAAACATAAATCCTTATAAAATTATTGACTTAATCCCTCTTTTCCACTCAACTGAGAACTCCAAAAAGATGATTACCCTTTCTGTCTTGTCTTTTTCAGTGCCTGGCATCTAGCAGGTACTCAATAAATGAATAAACTATTAACTGATATTTGGGTACCAATATCCACATTTTGGATAATAGCTTGGATACCTCAAAGTGAGCAAGTTCAAAACTGAGTGTACAGCACCTGCCTGTGGCACCTAGAAAACTTTAAGAAGTCTCAATGTACATGCCATATGTTGGATCAACTCAGTTCCCATCTCTGAACATGGAAACAGTCATCATTGTTTTCAGAGTTCCCCAGGTGATTTCTGTGTAGCCAGTACTGAAAATCACTAGTTTACGGTGGAGCTTCCTGGATCCTGCAACTCTTCCTACGCACTATGCCCTTGTTTTGATCCTTCCCACTATATTCTTCACAGGCTCATCGCACTACTCCTTGAGGCAGGGACTCGAGCTACTCAATTTTTTTTTTAAAGGATTTTGCCATAAGGCATGTACAAGCCCTGGAGAGGAGAGAGAGAGTGAAATCTCCCCCTCCGGCAGATGAACATGCTGAAATTCCTTCTCCTTCAGGGATTTAGGGCATGTACATACATGAATCTAGCATGAGTTTCAAGCCACCAGGTCCAGAATTCGAACCACAGTTGGCCACGTGGGTCTCCAATGTAGTAACGACTACCTGACCTGTTGCCCCTTCCCCCCCATTTGATTTTTAGATTTTTGCCAGGACACATATGCTCGCCAAAGAGAGACAGAAAGAGGGAAAGTGAGAAATGCTCCCCCCCTTCAGACAGCATGCCCAATCTCTTCTGTTCCATGCTCTAGGGATTTGGGACATGTATGCACATGTGCCTGGTGTGATTTTCAAGTTGCCAGGTCTGGGACTCAAACTGTGGTCCTTCATGGGGTAGTCCAGCACCTTAAGCAACATTCCCCCTGTTAGCCCCACCTGGTGTGATTTTTAAGCTACCAGGTCCACGACTTGAAATGCAGAGTCAATCATGTGGGATCTAGCATCTTTTTTTTTTTGGAAAGGTTTTTGCTATAGGGCATGTGCCCTCACCAGAAAGAGGGAGACAGAGAGAAAGAAAGTGAGAAATCGCCCTCCGGGGGGATGGCCACAATCCCTTCTCCTCCATTCTCCTCTTGGGATCTTGGGCACACATGCACACACACCCGACATGAGTTTAAGCCACTGGGTCCAGAACTCGAACTGCGGTTGACTACATGGGAGTCCAGCGACATAGGCATTACACTAACTACTGGTCCCTAGCATCTTAACCATCATATCACCTGCTGGCCCTGACTACTCCAAATTAGCATCCCCAGTGCCCAATATAATTCCTGGCACATAGCAAAGGTTTAATACACGTTAGTTGCACATAGTAGTGACCTTGAGCAACTTATATGGAATACATATAACAGGGATAAAAATATTAATACATAATTTGAAGAGTTAGGATTAAACAATTTACATGAAGTGCCTAGTTTGTGCTTTACTTCCTGTTAGTTTGATGGCAGATTAATCTATGTCAGAATGTAAGCTTACTCTGCTCAAATAAAAAGGAAAATTTACTCAGAAAGAATGCCTACAGGATCTTTATCTTAAAAAGCAAAGAGGGTGAATAAGATCATGGCTCAAACGTGTTCAGGGTTGGAAGTGAATATAAATAATGTGATGACGACTGGACACTTGGGAAGCATCTGTGTCTTTCCCAGCTGATTGCTTTGCAAGCCTGTCTTGTGACTTAGAATTTTACAAATAAATCACCTTGCAGTAAGAGGAAAACAGCATGATCTCCCAACTTAATACTCTCATCTATAAAGAGACATCAGGTTGGGGAAGCTGCTGACAGAAAGAAAAAGAAATGTATTTCTTGAGGCTCTCAGTGATGGATAGCCCACATAAATTACTCTTCTTGGCCCAGCTGGGTGCTGCACCACTTGGTATTAATACCCTGGGGGTAGTTCTCTTTCCCTTCACTTATGTTTAGTGTGTTCTGCCTTTATATATTTTCACTGACTTTACTTTTGAAAATTATGACTTCTACCATTTGGTAATTAAAAAAAAAATGGTGGGCCCACACACACCTATCCCCCAGCCTTCATCCCCATTATCACCACCAAAGAAATAACCAAAAAGGAAGAAAAATAACTTCTGGCTCTTTTTTAAGGAAGTCGATGGAATTAAAGTCAGGTTCTTTTCCCCCCCCTCACTTGTCAGAGGGTATATGCATTTACCAGAGAGATAGAGAGAGAGAAAGAGAGAGCTGCCCCTCGTCCCCTATGGAGCATGGCTATGACATAATCTCTTCTCCATTTCCCCATTCTGTCAGGAATTTGGGCATGCACATGTACCTGGTATATTTTTCAAGCTACTGGGGCTGAAATTTGAACTGCAGTCAACCACATGTGATCTGGACCCCTTAATCGCTAGGCTATGGGGCTGGCTCTAAAGTAAATTTTGGTCAATGGAAAAACTTTGGCCATAGAAAATAGACAAATGATCTTAAAGATTCAAATAATAACCCCAAGCCATGGCTTTGAGCCTAGGCCTCACACCATACACTAGCTCACATTGTATTGGCTGGGTCTTCCATTTTACTTCTTTGGTTATTTAATGATCTTCCTTTCTCTGTAAATATGAGGGTGGGGTGGCAGTGAATAAGAAAAGAGTGAGAAGGAGAGAATATGAAAGAGGATGTTGATGACTGCCATACTCAGCCAGTCCTCTTCCTTTTGTTTAGGAATTAAGAGTTTACTTCTAAGGTTTATTTCATCTTTTTGTCTCTGCTTAGAGACAAACTTCAAACTTAGCTAAACATTTTGGTGTTTGTTTTAGTGTGGATTTCCCTAGAAGCCTCAGTGGGAAAGTGGAAGGAATTCAAAAAAGGGAAGCCTGTTATAAGATCAATTACAAACAGTAGACAACTAGAGCTTGATACCATTGAAAAACTCTGGAATGCATGTAAAACATCTGCCTCAGAATTATCCTGCCAGAGGGTTGAAGGAACTGGGGTATTTACACACCAACTTCCAACAATCATCAGTTGAGATGATTGTATGCAACTATGTGGGAGTCCAGTAACGTAACCATTATGCCATCTGCTGGTCCCTACCAGCCCTGTACCAGCATGTATGTACAGCTAGCTAGGTCCCAGGCTATCATTTTTCTTGACTCTAGAAGTCTGATGGCACAGATATGCAGCTGCTGATGGCTTAAAGTCCAACCTGGAATACCCTAACACTTAGAATCTCAGAGACACAACTTGAGCAGCATGATCAAAGCCCAAAGCATGATAGTAACATTTCTAGAACAATAGGTATCTATTTTGGAAGACTATAAAGGGTTAGGCACAAGAGAGTGACTGATAATTTGGGAACAACAGAGTTGTTTAATCTGCCCTGGTCCTTTGGGGGCAATACAGTTTGTGTAGGATCGAGCTATTTGGAGGAAGTTAGCTGTGCGTATTTCTAGCTAGACATGGTTTCTAGGGAGAAGCACAACACTATAGTTCTTCATCTTGGACTATTACCAAGATATTTAATGCCATGCATCTGACAAGCACCTATCTTTTGAGTCTGATTCCATGTTGCCCTGTGTTGAGGCTTCAGTCCTTTCTTCTTTCAATCCTGGGGCTGATGTCCTATCCTGCTGCATCTGTCCTGCTCAACCTTGAAGGAGTTACACAAACAAACCATTGTACTTAGTTTGAAAATGTCTCAAGAGAAAAACTGAAAGAGAGAGAAAGAGGGAGAATGAGAGAAAGCACCCCCCAGTGGGATGCAGTCACCCTGCAATCACTTCTCCTCCATCTCCCCATCTTGTTGGGACTTTCAACACACAGGCACTGTCTTCTGGCATATTTGTCAAGACACCAAGACCAGGGAACCAGCAGTTAGCGTAATGGCTATGTCGCTGGACTCCCACGTAGTCAACCGCGGTTCGTGTCCCGGACCCGGTGGTTTAAAACTCACGCCGGGCGTGTGTGCGTGCGTGCCCAAGATCCCGAGAGGAGAATGGAAGAGAAGGGATTGCGGTGTGATCATCCCCCCTTGGGGGTGATTTCTCGCTTTCTGTCTCTATGTCTCTCTCTGTCTCTCTGGCGAGCACACAGATTCGCCCTATAGCGAAAAAATCTCTCAAAAAAAAAAAAAAAGAAAATGCCATCACTTAGCATTTTCATGTATTAGGTTGTCAGAAAATCATGATGTATTTTTTCTGTTTGTCTATGCAAAAATACATCATTACTTTTCCAACAACTCAATATTTACTTCCCTAGATGTGAATGTTCATGTTCTTCCCCTTAGAATTTGTAGGAGTCTAGGGACCAGCAGATGGCATAATGGTTACATTGTTGGACTCCCACATAGTCGACTGTGGTTTGAATCCTGGCTAAAACTCACACTGGGCCTCATGCTGGGCATGCGTGCATTTGTGCCCCAGACTCAGATTCCTTAGAGGAGAATGAAGAAGGGATTGCAACAGCATGGCCACCTCCCTCCAGTGGGGGGGGGGGATGATGATTTCTCACTTTTAGTCTCTCTGTCTCTTCAAGGAGTGCACACCCCCTAGCAAAAATCTCTCTCAAAAAAAAAAAAAAAAAAAAATTAAAGAGGATTTGTATGTATGTGTGTTAGGGGCCTCACCACAACATGATGGCATGATGGATAGGGTCTCTTGGAAGTAATCAGGTTTAAATGAAGTCATGAGGGTAGAAACTCTGTGATGGGATTGGTGCCCTTATAACAAGAGACAATAAAGAGCTTGCTGTTTCTGTCTCTCTTTGCCATGTGAAGACATGGTGAGAAGATAGCCATCTGCAAACCAGTAAGAGGGTCTTCACCAGACACTAGATTTTTTTTCTTTTATTGCCAGAGCATATATGTGCTGACCAAGGAGGTGGAGTAGGGAGAGAAAGCACACCCCAATGGGGCGTGATCATACCACAAGCCTTTTACTTCCATTTCTCTATCACATCAAGACTTCTGGACACACATGAACATGCACACCACATGTTTTTCAGGCTACTGGGGGCTAGGATTCACACGGTAGTTGGCCGAGCAGAATCCAGTGCCCTACGTGCAGGGCTTAGACTTACCAGGCTACAACACTCTGAGAAATAAACTGTTGTTTAAGCTACCCAGCCTCTGTCATATTTGGCAAAGCAGCCCAAACTGACTAAGACAGAGGTTTGATTGAACTTAAAATTCAGAGTGAAAGATATTCCATGGTTCATACACCTTGCCTTTTGAAGAAGTATCTCAAATTTTCCTCCATCTGCTTTCCCTTTTCTCCCCCTCCCTCCCGTCTTTCTCTGTGCTTTTTCTAAGAGACCCCTAAGTGTCTTTAATCGCAAGTGAAGATTATAGTCTTGAGAAAACTCCACTAAGCTTCCTAAACTGATCCAGTAAGCCTGGCTCTGCAGGCAGTTCAAGTGATGCCGAGGGTCTGGGAGTCTTAACTGTTTCCATAGGCTTGTGGGTTACAACCACAAAAATCCACCCATAGGCATCTGGCACTCAGGTGCTGTTCCTTTCCCCCCCTGTGAAGATGCATTTATTTCTGTGGAAATCTAAATCATGTGTTTCTGTTTCATTTACACCAAATTCAAAGCAATGTTGTTTCCTTATAGCCTTTTGAAGTCAAAGGAGACTTATGGATTGATTCCACAATTGTTTACTTTTGAGCCTCATTCTCATATGAGCTTAAGAAATGTCCCTGCTTTTTTTTTTCTTTTTAAATGTTTTTTAAAAATTTGTCATTTAAAAAAATTATACATTTAATTATTATACATCACTTTGCTTATAAGTCGAATTCACCCAACATGAATACGCTTCATACCAGTCCAGCTATGTATACAAACACATTATCATCAAGAGATAATCACCCATTTCTGTTTCCCATTAATGTCTCACTTGTCCCACCCTCAAGACAGTGGCTTTTGAAGGGGAGACACCAGAGTCTATAGCTTTAGGATCCATGCATTTGAGGCCCCCTCCACTCTCAGTTGTGGATGAACTTTTGTCTCTTCTTCCTTCAGCTTTCTTCCTGTCCTCTCTATTACTAAACTCCTAGGAATTTGTGTGAAGGATGTTTGGAGACGAATTATTTTTTCCCTTTTCAGGGAGGGTTTTGGTTTAATCCTCTTATCCTAAGGAATGCTGTTCTCCTGCAAATGAAAATGTGAGCACATGCCTAGACAAATGCTGGAGCTGGTCCCAGTGATTCACAGAAAAGCTGGGTTCTGTGTCACACTAATGGCTAAACCATTTGACTGTATGGGTATCTATAAAACTAGGGTGTCAATTATCTATGGCCCCTGAAGCGAAGAACCACATCGTATTCTTTTTGTTTATTTTTTCCAAGAGATAGAGAGAAACAGACCTCCCTCCCCAAACAGAGTCTTCATGCCATGACTCACCTCCAGCCTCTGCCAGCATCTTGGTGCACATGTGCCAGTGTGTACAATGTGTCTTTAGTGACATGAACCCAGGACCTACCCATGCCACTTCAGGATCATGAGACACTGTATTACTACTGTGCCACCATGGATGGCCAGTGTCACATCTTATTAACCTTTATGTTCTACTGTGTCCAGAGTGTCTGACATGTAGTAGGTACTTTATAAATATGTCTAAAGAATGACAAGATGATTTCCTGATAGGCAGAGAGAGTCGCATAAACATATATGTTTCTAAATACATACTCATATAAGTGCTCATGTATGAAAATAGTTAAGAGTATTAACCTCTCAAATTAAAATGGCTCTGTAAGCCCAGATTCTACAATGAATCAACACGACTGGCTTTTTTTTTTTTCATTATTAAGTGAAAAAAAAGAATTTTCTCCTCTGTAATGTTTAGTGTAAAAACAACCCTAATTATATAAATATTCAAGGTTTATCAAACTGAGAAAAGCTAAGTTAGGTATGGTAATGCTAGCTGCTGAGACAAATAAATGCTGAATTTTCCATAGCTTAACATGAGGGCACTTACTTTCCCATTCATGTAACAGTATTAGCAGGTGAAGAGGTCAGCAGCACAGACTCCTACCCACAGTTGTTCACCATCCATGGGGATGGAGGCTTTAAGGTTTCCAAGGCCTCCCTGGGGTTATGCATAGTCCAGCCAAGAAGTAAAAAGAGCACAGAGGGGCACCACAGAGTAGTACAAGCAGCCCAAGAGGAGGCATCACTTCAGGAGACATTCCAGTGGTTCAAACTCAGTCCTATGGCATCACCCAGCTGCATGGAGTGTGGTCCCTGGCTGAGTAACCACTTCCCAGTGAAAACTCTACCTTTCTGTTTTGGAGGACAACTCTATGTCTCTGCCATAAAAGCCAAAAATTTCTAGCTCAAATTTCCAAAAGAGATGGTGAAGTAAGGCCCTATTTCCAGGGATAAGAAAGCTTAAGAGAAAAGGCTGGAGGATGGACCATCCCAGGCAGGAGTAACCCTCCCTTCTCCCAGCACCTCCAGTCTTGCAAATCCTGTCCTGCAACTGGAAGCACAGGAGTCCATCTTAGAAAGGGGATGTCTGTGTGTGTGTTGGGGGGGGAGGGCTGTTCCCACTGGGACATAAAAAGTGTCTTATATTCCATGTTTCTATTTGATAAAGTTAAGAAGCATTATTTATAATTCAATATTTTTCTTTTATTTCTAAGAAAGTATTTTAAGCTAGCAAAAATGTAGAGGATAATGTCCAAGTGCTATGGGCTGAATTTTCAAAATGATATTCAATTATTCTATTCATGTCTAAACTGGTCTATTGGGTTGTTGAAAAAGTCATGATGCATTTTTGACATAGGAAAAATATGTCATGACTTTTCTGACAACCTAATATAAGCCCATGGACTCAGATCTGGCTGAATATTTAATAGGAAGTGGTAATTGAACAGGGTAGCTATCATGGTGGTTGTTAGACTACAGCAGACTTTCCCCTCTGCTTCCTAAGCAGCTTATTTTTCTTCATACTTGTGTCAAACTCTGGAACATAAATAAAGACCCAGAGCTCCTATGTGACTAAGTCCATTAATAATATAGTGATTCTATTAATGAGGGCCTAATCTCTATTGTGCACTTGCCAAGTGTCAGGCACTAACTTAAGTGCTTTACATAGATGGGCTACTTCTAACTTCCTAAGTTAGATCCCTGGACTCATTTTATGTATGGAGAAATTGAAGTACAGAAGGATTAAGTGATTTACTTCAGGTCGCACAACTAAGAAACTGTGACCCCACTCTTTACCCACTTCCCACACTGACTGGGAAAGGCACACTACTGCCAATTGCTGTGGGATAGCAGGAAGAAAAGGCTCACACAGCAAAACACATCTGGCATTAATAAAGTAAAGACTTCGTTTTACCACATTGCATTTTTCTTTGCTTTCTTTTTCAATTTTGGCACCACATATGCTTCATACATTAGAAAATATCCTAAATACCTTTTCATGAAACTTTACTGCTTTGCTTAACCTCAGGGGATGAGCTACTTATTGGCAAGAGATCAAATGTAGTAACTGTTTGCTGTCATTTCCAGGGAAATAAAACAAGAAATTCATTTAGAGTAATGGGAACCGAAAGATCTATGGATTATGGCAGGACATAAATGTGCATTCATTTAGTCATTAAAAACTCTCAACAAACTCTAAATAGAACGAAGTTCATCAATCTGATAAGGAACATCTATGAAAACCTCTCATCTAACTTTATACTTAATGTTGAATGACTGAAAACTTTCCCCTAAGATCAGTACCAAAACAAGAGTGTTTGCTCTTGCTACTTCTAATCAGTATCATACCAGTGGTTTTAGCCAGACCAATGAATCCAGAAGAAGAATGAAAATAACCCAGATTGAGTAGGAGGAAGTAAAAGTGTTTTTATTTGCAAATGGCATGATCTTGTATATAGACAAATCTAAGGAATCTACTAAAAACTTATTTGAACTAACAGACAAGTTCAGCAAGATTGTATGATACAAGGTCAATATAAAAAATCAATTACATTTCTTTCTATACACTAGCAATCAACACTTCAAAAATGAGAAAAAAAATATTTTATTTATAATGGCACCTAAAAGAATAAAATACTTAGGAATAAATTGAGGTAAGAAGGTTTAGGACTTGTATGTTGAAAGATATAAAATGCCATTAAAAGAAATTAAATAAGGCCTAATTAAATGAAAAAAAAATTCCATCTTCATTGATCAGAGGCTTTAATATTGTTCAGATAGCAATACTCCCCACACTGATCTATGGGATTAAGATAATCCTTACCCAAATTCCAGCCACCATTTTTGCAGAAATGACAATCCGATCTTAAAATATGTGTGCAAATGCAAGGGATCCAGAATAATGGAATATAATTGAGACTTGAGAAATAAACTCTTATATTTACAGTCAATTGGTTTTTGAGAAAGATTCCAAGAAAATTAGATGGGAAAAGAATAGTAATTTTAAAAAATGGTGCTGGGATAACTGGATAGCCACATGCAAAAGAATGCAGTTGGACTCCTATTTCACACCAAATATAAAAATCAACCCCAAATGGATCAAAAACCTAAGAGTCAAGACAATAAAACTCTTAGAAGAAAATATAAAAACATAAGAGTGAATCCTTATGATCTTGGATTAGGCAATGTTTCCTTAGATAGGACACCTACAACACAAGCAATAAAAGACAAAACTAGATAAATTGAACTTTATAGGGACCAGCAGTTAGCGTAATGGTTATGTTGCTGGACTCCCATGTAGTTGACCGTGGTTCAAGTCCCAGACCTGGCGGCTTAAACTCATGCCGGGCGCGTGTATGAGCATGCCCAAGATTCCAAGAGGAGAATGGAGGAGAAGGGATTGTGGCGTGGCCACCCACCCTGGGAGGGGTGCTTTCTCGCCTTCTGTCTCTCTGTCTTTCTCTGTCTTTCTGGTGAGCGCATGCACTCTATAGTGAAAACCTCTCCAAAAGAAAAAAAAATTGAACTTTATAATGTTAAGAACTTTTGTGTTTCAAAGGCCTTCATCGAGAAATTGAAAAGGCAGGGTCAGCAGGTGGTGGAACAGTTAAACTGCTAGACTCCCACATGGCCAATCACAGTTCTAGTCCCAGACCTGGCAGCCTCAAACTCAGGCTGATGCGTGAGTTTGCATGTCCCAGATCCCAAAAGGAGAATGGAAGAGAAGGGACTATGGTGTGGCCATCCCCTCACCCCCCCCCCAGGTGATTTCTCACTTTCTTTCTCTCTCTCTCTGTTTTTTTTTTTTTTTTTTTTTTTTTTTTTTTTTTTTGCAGATTTTTGCCATATGGTACATGGGCTTCCCAGAGAAAGAGAAAAGCGAGAAATCACCCCCCAGGGGGGATGGTCACGCCGCAATCCCTTCTCCTCCATTCTCCTCTCGGGATCTTGGGCACGCACGCACATGCACCCGGCGTGAGTTTTAAGCCACCGGGTCCGGGACACGAACCGCGTCTCTCTGTGTTTTTGACAAGTGCTCATGCCTTATAGAAAAAAACCTTTTTTTAAAAAAAAAGAAAGAAAGAAAAAATAAATTGAAAAGAATGAGAGAAAGTATTTGCACATTATACATCTGGTTACAGACTTTTATATAGAACAGATAAAGAATTTTTCCAACTTAACAATAAGAAGGCAAATAAACCAAGTTAAAAACAGGCAAGAATTTGACTGGCTATTTTTCCCAAGTACAACATTTATGTAGCTAAAAAGCAAATGAAAAAATGCTCACTATATTAATTATTACAAAATCCAGGGGCCATCAGGTGGTGCAGTGGTTATGTCAATGGACTCCCATATGGCTGACCGCGGTTTGAGTCCCAGACCTGGTGGCTTCAAAATCACACTGGGCATGTGTGTAGGAGTGTCCAAGATCCCAGTAGGAGAATGGAGGAGAAGAGATTGCAGAATGGCCATCCACCCTATGGCTTGATTTCTAATTTCCCTCTCACTATTTCTCTCTCTCTGCAGTGAGCACATGCGCTTTAAGGCAGAAACCTCGAAAAAAAAAAGAAAATTAAAATCTAAACCATAATGAGATACCACTTTACACCCAGTAGGATTACTATAATTTTACAAATAATAACAAGTGTTGATGACAATGTAAGTAAACGGAGACCCTCCTGTATTGCTGGTGGAAATAGTGCAGCCACTTTGGAAAACAGATTGAAAGTTTCTCCAAGTGTTAAACATAGATCTTCCATAGGACCCAGCAATTCTGCCAATAGGTATGTCTATAAAACACTTGCACGCGAATGTTTGTAGTAGGATTATTCTTAATAGCAAGAATGAAAACAATCCAAATGTCCATAACTGATGAATGGGTAGACAATACGTGGTATGGACACACAAAGGAATATTATTCAGCAACAAAGAAGAATAAATTACTGATATAGGTTATAACACAGATGGTCCTTGAAAACAGTATGCTAAGTTAAATAAACCATTCACAAAGATCATGTATGATTTAATTTTTAAGGAGCATACAAACATGGCAAATCTATAGGGACAGAGTGAATTAATATTTGTTAGAAGTTGTGGAGGAGCAAAGAGTGGGTAATGATTGGTAATAGTTACTAGGTTTAATAGTTGGGAGGGGGCAGAAATGTTCATAAGTTAGTAGTGTTGTTTGTACAAGTTTGATAATAAACTAAAAGTTTCTGAATTGTACATTTCAGAAATTAAAAACTTTTTTTTAATGTTCTTCTAAAACTTTTACGCATTCTTAGGGGAGGAAAAGGGTAGTGAAGACATGTGTCAATAAGTTCTAAGTTCTTTGTATAATTTTTTTTTTAAGAGAGATTTTTGCCATAGGGTACGTGCACTCACCAGAGAAACAGAAAATCAGAAATCACCACCTAGGGAGGATGGCCACACCACAATCCCTTCTCCTCTATATTCCTTTCAGGATTTTGAGCATGCATATACACATTCTCAGTGTGAGTTTCAAGCCTCTGGGTCTAGGACTCGAACCATGGTCTACCATGTGGGAGTCCAGTGACATAACCAGTACACCATCTGCTGGTTCCAGTTCTTTGTAAAATTTTATTCTTTAAAATACTTGACTGGGAACGTCTAGGATTTCTTTTTTAAGACAGTGGTATTTGATAAAAATTAAAGAGAATCAATCTGTCTCTTGTTTTCTCACATTTCCGAAATGGCTCTTCTGTTGATTGATGAATTAGAACTGATAAGGGCCATCAATTTTTTTTTCCCCTCTGGGAACAGAAGTGCAGTTTCGGAGGAGTTGTGGCATAGTTAGGGAATTACCTACCTACTTGATAAATATAACCATGACGTTGGTGGCAGAAACAATCTATTAACACTTTAGATCTTTGATTTTGCAGAAAAAGAAATCAGAACCCAAAGACATTGTATCTTGTCCAAGGTCACCAGCTGGTTGGAGAAAGTGCTCTAATTCAGGCCAGATCACCTTCCTCCCAGGTGAAGGCATTCTGCCTTCCCTGCTCTCTGTGTCTCTCTGGACACTCAATCAGTAAGGGCCCAAAGAGTAAAAGAGCCCAGAACATGGAGTTCAACAGACAGAGTCTAACACAAAGAGATGGTGAAAGAGGTTTAAGAAGGGCTGAAAAGTCTACTGGGTATTGTGACAACCCAGGGGCTGTCAATAGCAGGAAGCAGTTATCACCCTTGGGGAAGAAAGAGGTGGCGTGAGCAGAGCCTGGGAGTCAAGGCCATCCACAGGAAGAGGAAAAGGAACCACAGTGGAAACAGCCTGAAGCAGAGGAGAGGACAACAAATACCCTGGTGTTTCCCTTTCTCTCCACCTCCAAACTCCTAGTGCCTCTCACTGGCCATACTCAGCAGGA
>NW_006159769.1:189578-194544 GCF_000334495.1 Tupaia belangeri chinensis
AAGCCAGTATGCAAGGGAGCCTGGGCAATGAACTATGTGGGGAAAGGTGGGGCATGAATCTGAGAGCAAATTGGCAGATGGCTGGTGTGGGTTCTCTGGAACAAATTCCTAGCATTTTTTAATCTTTTATTCCCCACAAAATATTTCTCAGTTGAAATAACATGAATGAATTTCTTTTGGATTCTCAAGAGGAAAAAGGAAACATCATAGAAGGCAAAGTATTATTCTGTTGGATTAGGACACTTAGAAATGCATTTCTAATTTAATTTAAAAATATTTATCTCTTCCCTGAGGACAGTCTAATGAAGTAGGTCAGGGCTCTTATTTTAGAGGCAAGAAACTAGGGCCAAGAGAGAACGTGTTCCTGCCTGAAACGCTGAGCCCCGAGCCCAGGCCTGGGAGTGTGTCACCAAAACAGGCTTGGCCCAGTGACCCCAAATCAGTGGCCCCAGGGCTTGCTGTAACTCCATCATCTGACTGCTGAAGCTCTGTCTGACTCATCTCCTATCATTAGCTAAATGCATTTGAGGGGCAGCTAATTAGAATAGCCCACAATCAAGAAATCGCCTGAACTTCGTTTGGTTTTAGTTCTGCAAAACAAGTATGATCTCCAGATTGTCCCTTTATCTTTTAGAGTCAATTCACCTTGCTTCTTCATCAGAACCGGGAATAAGGTTTTTGATTTTTCACACCTCTGAATGTCCCCGAGGATCAATAATAATGCTGGTTCATGCTGGATGCTGTGATTCCATAGGCTGATGCTAATGAGAGGCACAGGTTTGAATCTTGCTCCACTCTAACAAGCGAGGCACAGTAGCCTGGAGTCCCAATTATTTGGGAGGCTGAGACAAAAGGATTGTGAGTTTACAGCTAGTGTATGCAACATAGCAAGACCCTTTCTGAAAGATCCCAGTGGTCCTAGCCACAGCAACAAAACCCTGTCTTAGAAAATAAAACAAAGGCCAGCAGGTGGCATGGAGGTTAAGGCATTGGATCTCACATGACCAAATGCATGGCTCTAGTCGGGGACCTGGTTGCTTGCAAAACAAACAAGGTATGGTGCGTGCATCCCCAAAATCCCAAGAAGGGAATGGAGAAGGAATTGTGGTGTAGCCATCACCCTTGGAAAGTGATTTCTCACTTTCTCTTTCTCTGTTTCTCTCCAGTGAGTGTATGTGTCCTTAGCAAAAACAAACACTAAAAAATAAACGAAAAATGATAATGTCGGTGGAAAGTGCAGAGGTACGCACAGACCTAAGTTAGCATAATTTTTAATACAGTTCAACTATGATAATGAGAACCCAAAAGCTGAACTGGTTTCCCATGTCTTACATAGTCTATCTCACAAAATCCAGGTAGGTTACAGAGATGCACTTCTTATATTGAAGGATGAACTGAAAACCAATTAGGCTTCTGTTTACCATTAGATGTCAATCTTCTAAGGGCAGTTTTGATTTCAGGATTGTAGATGTCTCCCTTCTACCACATTCTGACTCATGCTGTTACTGACTCTGCTCTGAGGTTGGATATTCAAATACATTTCTTCTCCAGGGCTTAGGCAAAGGCCTCCCAAGAACTAAAAGCCAAAACATGACCTATCATTAGCTGAAAAGTTTCCTTCAAATCCATAAAGCCCATGAATTCTGGAAGATTTCTCTAGGCTATCACCAGAATCCTCATGATTATTCAGAAATGATAAAGCTGTGTGTTCTAGCTATTTAGCTGTCTATTTCTGAGACTATTCAATGAATGTTTTTGGTCGGAATTTTGAGTTCTAGTTTGGCCCTTAGCTGGGTCTTCAATGCAAACTACATACTCTCTCATCTAAAGATATCTCAATTAATAATAACGGCAGTGATTTATAGGGCATCTACTATCTACAAACCACTTTTAGAGGTTACTCTGTACAATAACAATATCATCTCTGACCCAATATCATTTACAGAGGAGGGCTTAACTAATTTACTTGAGGAGTCACATTTCAAACCCATGTTCACATGTCATCAGATATTCTACTCTTTGCACCTCAGCACCCCACTGCCTGGCATACTGAGTCATCTCAATGCCATTAATCCTCCCCAGATTCTTTTCCTTGAGCCAGATTCCTAACAGACTGTGATAGACATTACTTCTGGAAGGGCTGCAGATACAAGCCTTGAATCTTCCCAAGTGAGTCAACCTCATATAGCATCACATTTTACTACTCTGCCACCATCTAGCCCCACAGCCATCATATTTTAGATTTCTAAAGGGTCTTTTTTGAGTGCTATTTTTTTCCACACATAGTCTGCTCTTATTTTAAGGATCTTCTCCTTTTGCCCTAAGGATGCTTAATAATTTTTTATATATGTCCCACTTTTTGTATTAAGGGTCTGCTAAGAGTTCATGAGAAATGTGTGTTACAAAAAACTAGGCATGCCTTTCAAA
Organism: Tupaia belangeri chinensis; assembly: GCF_000334495.1. NCBI lineage: Eukaryota > Metazoa > Chordata > Mammalia > Scandentia > Tupaiidae > Tupaia > Tupaia belangeri. Next base: position 192,006 of record NW_006159769.1, read on the forward strand.
TATTTTGTACCAAATAAACTTGTACTTTCATTCCATTTTCCATGAATTTTTGAAATCCCCACATATTGTTTGATTCTTTTCAACCCCCTTTCACATTTACTTTCTCATACTATAAGCTCTCTCAAATATCTGTAAACTCTTACTTGTTGTTCTCTCATATTTAAAAGTGAGGCAGAAGAAAGGGGATTGGAAATTCTTTGTGAAGGATGGAGTTTCCCATAGTGAATTCCCTACAGGACAATGGGTGGACCATGAGCTTCTTACTGGAAAAACACAAACATTAATATTTGGTGGTCTTGGTTTAGGTTTTTAAAGAAGGGTCCTTCAGCCTCATGCCTTAAGGATAAACCTGGCCATCTATGTGGTAAATTTTGTGGTGTGAAAATTTAATATAGCACTACTCTGATAAACAAAGAAATATTTTCCATCTTTAATCTAATCATGCTTCTCTGGTCTCTAACACTATTTAGGGAAGAAAATTAAAACTTACAGTTTTTTTTCCAGATGAAGTGGTCCTTTTCAGGTCAATTTCTTTGGGCAAAATTCAGTTTTTCAGGTTTTGTTCCCTCCCTTGACTCCTTCATCACATTAAGTTTGGACATTTTGAATGGATGATGGTATTGGTAAAAGGCTTTGGGCCCATTTGTTGCCATCTGTGCTCTTGTTTCCCTCTAATGAAGAATGACAGGTCTGAATTTGTCCTGGATCTGCTGTCTGCTGAGATGTGACAATCTCCTAGGGCTTCTTGAGGCATTATGTGGCTTCTGGAACTAGATTTCATGGTTCTAGTCAATTGCATCATGTCTTGAAGTCTCAGCATACTGTCACCTTGGGTCCTCAGACAAGGTCTCTACCAGTCCATCAGTCCTGTGTTCACAAGGAAGCACTCAGGGATTTGTAAAGTCCCTGAACTCATAGAGACCACCTAAGTCCAGGAAGGGCCTTAAGGATTCCTCTGCCCAGCTTCTCCTACCACTAAGGCTACTCCAGCCCCATATTGGATATAGCTGAATGGAAATGCTTCCCCAGATGCATGCAAGAGCCCCCAAACTGTGAAATCAGTTATTCCAGTGTTCTTTTTCTTCCTCTCAATTCATTTAACACGCTCTTTACCAAATTTTTGGCACAAAATAGGGGAAACAGACTATCTCACCTCAGCTCAGTTTCCCACACTTTTTACTCCTTCTCTAGATATGGCAAGAGATTTGTGTTGTTTCTTCCTGCCCAAAGGTTGTTCCTGTGTCACAAATTGCTCCATGCTTTGAAGGCATTCCTTCTCTCCTCCCTTCGGAGTCACAATGATGAATGGTTGTATGTTCACATTTTCTGTTTAACATTATCCATGCCGAAAAAGAAAAACCTTAAAGAAAAGCTTTGCTAACATTTACGGCAATGCTGGGTCAAGAGTGTGAATAATATGGAAGCTTTTGATGTACATTGTCAATTGTTGAGAGAGGTAACAGAATATCCCATTATCCTTCATTACAACAATGTGGTTTTTAAAAAATCTGATTAGCCAGAACAGAGCATGAAGTTGAATGAGATTCTAAACCTACACGGTAGAGCTACTCATGGCAGGAAGTTCAGTCCTAGGAAAGGGAAGAGTGGGGACAAGTCCACCCTGCAGGCTCAGTAATTAAGGACTAGGCTGCAGCAGAAATCTGGAGTGGAGAGAGAAAAGCCCAAGGAGAAAAGATGCCCTAAAGTGAAAGGCAGTCACACGTTTAGTCTTGGTCACCGTGAAGGAAATTACTAGAAACTAGAGCCCAAAGCAAATATGAATTTTGAGCTCATTTTAAAAAACAAAGCTCTGCCTAATACTTCCAAGAAAAGGAAATTTAATAAAACACTTCTTGCCTGAATCTCTGAAAAGGCTACACACTATATGATTCTAACTGTTGATACATGACAATATGGAAAAAGAAAAATCATGGAGACAGTAAAACAATAGTAATTGCCAAGGAGTTGCAGGGGAGAGGGAAGAATAAAATAAGTAGAGCACAGGGTTATTTTTAGGGCAGTGAAATTCTTCTGGATGGTACTATAACAGTAGATTCATTATGTATTTGTCAAAGCCCATGGAATACCAAGAATGATCCCTGATGTAAACTATGGACTTCAGTTAATAATAATGCATTGGTATTGGCTCATGAGTTGTTATAAATATACCACACTGATACAAGATGTTAACAATAGGGGAACTGAGAAGAAAGACACAGGACCTCTGAACTTTGTATTCAATTTTTCTGTAACTCTGAAACTTCTTTAAACAAAAATAAAGTCTACCAATTAAAAAGGTTATGTGTGTAGAAGACAAGGTTCCACATGGCTACAGTGAACTAGATTTTTAAGGGAATGAAGATTTTCTACTAATAATTCAGCCTCCAACAAACGAGCTAGCGCAAGCACAATAGAACAGCAAAGAGTTTCTGGATCACCTCTGTCTGCTTGCTCCTGAACATTAAGGCTGCACTTCAAGAATTTGAAAGAAACACAACATTCATCAGATGACAAGAAATCCCCGCCGGATCACGAGAAA
>NW_006159769.1:199039-221050 GCF_000334495.1 Tupaia belangeri chinensis
AAAAAAAAGTTTCAGCAGGAAAAAAAAATATCTTCAATGACTGCAGTAGGATATGTAGCCCCAGTTAGGTGCTACTTTATAGGATGTGTAAAGTTAGACTTGTGCTCATGGAAATGTGTGTGTCACATGTGTTTGCTAGGAGGGTATTCGGATTGATTAGGGTCTTTGGTGATTCAATAAAATGTGGGGGGGGAAATGGTATAGAAAACAAACATAGATAACAGAGACAGTGTGGAAGGAGAACAGGAGGTGGCAGAGGGTAAGAGATAGGGAACCAAGGATGGGGGGAAAAAGCAAAACATACAGAAAACAAGAAATGGGAGATCATTTGCTAAGAATAACATATTTGTTGATGTGCTTGAATGAGACAATATACAGTGTACTCTAGATGGAAAATCTCATTTTGTATGCTGTAATGATGTACAGTGAATGAATGCAAATAAATAAACTGGGGAAAAAAAAGGTTATGTGTGTGTGTGTGTGTGGGTGTGTGTATAGGTATTGTGTGTGTGTGTATGTGTATGTGTGTATATAAATATGTGTATATATATGTTAAAAAGTACTGATGCTTGAGACCCACCCTAAAGATTCTGATTTAATTCGTTAATGTCTTCAATGATTAGATCTCTATATCTTTGCCAGCATTTGGTGGAGTCATCCTAAGAGGCATGGTTATAGCTCATTGTTTTTTATTTGCAATTACCTAAGTAACATAAAAAGCTGGGCATCTTTTTATATGCTTATTTGTCATCTTGATGAAATGTCTGCTCAGATCTTTTGCGATTTTAAAATAGATATTTTTAAGTTGTTGAATTTTAACAGTTCTTTGTATATTTTGGATACAACCCTTTATTAGCTATGTGTTTTGGAAATACTGTCTCACAGACTGAGGCTTATCTTTTCATTCTCTTCACCGTGTCTATTGCAGATCAGAAATTATAATTTTAATAAAGTGCAACTCTTCAATTTTTCCTTCAGCTATACTGCAAAGGCTGACATCCAATGCACACAAAAAATGCAATGCTTATTTGCTTTACCATTGTCTCAAAAGCTGTTTCCCTGGGAAATTCTGCTTCATGGGTCATAAGTAGGAAACACTCTACAATGTCTTTACTGCTGATGTCTGTCTGAAATACACCGGAAGTTGTGAGAAAGGGAAAAGGTCAGATTGTTCTGGGGTTCAAATCTTCAAAGTAAAGAGACTGGACAATTGTACACAGTGGCAGCAAGACAGGAAACAGAATGGGGAGGGTGGAGAGAGGATGGGGACAGCGTGCCTGGGTGGGAGCTTTTGTCAGCAAAACTAGGTGCTGAAGGCTTAGCCATTCTTGACTATTAGCATGTGATAGGACCACAAACTGGTCCAATATATATATATATTTTCTCACGAGTTTGCTATCTCTTCCACAAGCTGGGATTCACTGAGAGTCTTATGACTTGTTCCTAAAAATCCTTTATCTTTTCCTTAGTTTTTTTTTTTTTTTTTTTTTTTTGGCTTTAGGGTGTGTGCGCTTGCTGGAGAGAGAGAAAAACATGGAGATGACCACTCCACAATTCCCTCTCCTCTAGTCTCCTCCCAGGATCTTGGGCATGCCCGCACATGTGCCTGGCATGATTTTCAAGTCACTAGGCCCAGGACTCGAACTGCAGTCAACCATGTGGGAGCCTACTGACATAACTGCTATGACATCTGCTGGCCCCCATTTTGGAATTTTAAAAAAGTATTTTAGAGGGGGGCCACATGGCCCCATGTTGCTGAACTCCCACATGGCCAACTGTGATTCAAGTCCCAGACCTGGTAGCTTGAAACTCATGCTGACCGCATGTGTGTGCATGCTTCACGCGGGGCACATGTGCATGCATGCCCAAGATCCTGGGAGGAGAATGGAGAAGAAGAGATTGTGGTGTAGCTATTTCCCCGTGGAGGTGATATCTCATGTTCCCTCTCAGTGTCTCTGTCTCTCCAGTTAGAGCATGTGCCCTAAGGCAAAAAACTAAATAAATAAACAGACAAACAAATAAATAAATCCTAAAATAGCACCAGCAGGTAGTATGGCGATAAAGGCACTGAACTCCCACATGACTGACGGCAGTTTAAATCTCAGACCCAATGGCTTAAAAATCACTTCAGGCACTTGTGCTTGTGTGCTCAATACCCCAGTAGGAGACTGAAGAAGTGAGTGTGGCATAGTCATCTCCCCCAATCCCCAGGGGTGATGGTGATTTCTCATTTTCTCTTTCTCTCTTCTTTCTCTTTCTCTGTGTCTCTCTCTGATGAGTGCATATGCCACATGGCAAAAACCTAAAAAAAAAAAAAAAAAAACCAAAATGTACACATATTTCACTAATATGAGGAAGAGATAAGGAACCATGTTTATGGATAGAAAAGGCAAGATGATCACCTTAAAAAATGAAAAGAAAAAGGGAACCAGCAGTTAGCGTAATGGCTATGTCGCTGGACTCCCACGTAGTCGACCACAGTTTGTGTCCCGGACCCGGTGGCTTAAAAAACTCACGCCGGGCGCGTGTGCGTGCGTGCCCAAGATCCCGAGAGGAGAATGGAGGAGAAGGGATTGCGGCATGACCATCCCCCCTGGGGGGGTGATTTCTCGCTTTCTGTCTCTATGTCTCTCTCTGTCTGTCTGGCGAGCGCACGTGCCCTACAGTGAAAATCTCTCAAAAAAAAAAAAAGAATAAACACATAGGGTCTCCCACTTAAAGTGATAATGTAGCTCCTTAACACGCTACTACTCTCCGAGGGGAGCATAGCATTTGTCTCATGACACCAGCATTCTCCAAACTGCAGTAGACTCCATGGATATCGTGGAACCTTTTCCTCTGCGGTAGTGAAGTCTCTTCACTCTGAGACAACCTGCCGGGTGATCACTGTTCTTTTTCTCCTAGTGACTCAATTCTGATTAGATATCTCAAGGAGCTACTTGGAAGCACAGACTCTGATCTGTAGGAGAGGTGGGGGAGTGATGATCCAGTCTTCCTGTGTGTCCTGGAGAAGAATTTTATTATGGGAACAATTGGTAGGAAGTACATGAAGGGTGGTTAGACAACCTATGAATTTACTTAGCAGGTGGCTATGACTGAATCAGAGGTAGACAGCTTAAAGTCATCTTTATTTATTGTTGTTTCTTATTGTTGTCGTCATGGTGGTAGTAAAATATACATCACATAAAATTATCCACTTTAACTGTTTTTAAGTGTTAAAGAGCATCAAGCTCATTCACAATGTTGTGTAGCCATCACCATCCTCCATTTCTAGAACATTTGTTTAATTGCCAAAGGATGAATGTGCTCAATAGAGAGACAGAGAGAAGAGGGAAGAGAGGGGAAGCAAAGCATCTGCCAATTGTGCATGGTCATGCAGCAATCTCTTCCCCATTTTTTCATTCTGTTGAGATTTTGGGTATGCACATACATACACTGGGCATGTTTTTCAAGCCAAGGCTGGGATTTGGACTGCAGTCAGCTATGTAAGATCAAGTTCCCTTAACTGCTAGGTCACTGGGCCAGCCCACCAGAAATTTTTATTATCCAAATTTGAAACTGTGGACCCATTAATTATTAACTCCCCAATCTGCTCTCCAGCCCTCTAGTTAGTAATCACTGTCCTACTTTCTGTCTCTATGAATTTGACTATTCTATGTACCATATGTAAGTGTCACATGTCGTATTTGTCCTTTATGACTCTTATTTAACTTAGTATAATGTGTTCAAGGTTCATTCATAGTGTAGCAAGTGTCACAATTTCCTTACTTTATAAGGCTGAATAATATTCCATAGTATGTATACAAGGCGTTTTGTTCTTCTGTTCTTTCCATCTATGGAAATTTGGGTTGCTTATACCTTTTGGCTATTATGAGTAATGCTGTTATGGACATGTGTGTACAAATTCTCTTGGAGACTGCTTTCGGTTCTTTTGAGTATATATCCAGAAGTGCAACTGCTGTATCATGTGGTAATTCTATGCCTAATTTTATTTTTTTGAAGAGGTTTTTGCTACAGGCCACGTGTGCTCGCCAGAAAGACAGAGACCGACAGAGAGACAGAAAGCAAGAAATCACCCCCCGGGGGAGTTGACCACGTCACAATCCCTTCTCCTCCATTCTCCTCTCAGGATCTTGGGCATGCACGTACACACGTCCAGTGTGTTTAAGCCACCAGGTCTGGGACTTGAACTGCCGTTGAAACATGGGAGTCCAGCGACATAGCCATTATGCCAACTACTAGTCCCTGCCTAATATTATTTTTTGAGAAATGCCATTCATTTTCTATAGGTGCAACACTACTTTACATTTCCACCAGCAATGCACAAGGTTCCAATTTCTCTATAGCCTCATTGATTCTTGTTTTTTTGTTATTTCTTTTTTTAAAAAATAGCAGTGAAAAAAATGGTATCTTATTGTGGTTTTGATTTGCATTCCCCTAATGATAGGTAATGTTGAGGACCTTTTCATGTGCTTATTGGCCATTTGAGAAATATCCATTTAAGTCTTTAGCTTATTTTAAATTGTGTGGTTGTTGTTGAATTGTGAAGTTCTTTATATATTCTGTATATTAATCCCATATCAGATATATGATTTGCAGGCTCTCTCACTATTTTGACTTCACCTCAGATATATCTAGTTTAATTTTTAACTAATGCAATCTTTGGGGGCTGCCTAGTCTGGGCCAAATATCCCCTCAATATTTTGTTTATTTTGTTTGTCCCTGAGTAGACTTACATTTCTGAAGAGGGATTTAATCTCTCAACCTTTTCTGAGTCAATAATTTAAAAACAACATCTTTTGTATTCTCCTATGACTTTTAGTACTTTGTTGACTATCAGTTAAACCTGTTCTTTTTCATTTGGATGATCATTTATTGTATTTATTTTGCATACAGCAATTTACCTAAACCTTTACCTCCTAGACTATTTACTAATTTAAGAGAAAATAAAGCGATTTGATTTTTCCTAAGCCTTAAGACTTCTAAAATAATTTAACATTCTTGGAGGATCTATAAGCAGAATTTCTAGTCTGCAGAGGGGGTGGGGGGGGCGGTGATGATCCAGTCTTCCTCTGTGTCCTGGAGGAGAATCTTATTGATGGGAAAAATTGTTAGGAAGTATTATCACTGAGCATAGGAAGGTGTAGCAACCATGGTTCCCATTTTACCACTTGTAAAATGGGAACCATGATTGTACTTTCCTCAAAAAGTTTATAAAAAATCTTGAAGGTTCACTTAGAATCAACTGAGACGAAAGCCTAGTTTTCTGTCTAAGCACTTTAGCATTTTCCTCTTTTCCTCTCTTCATTTTAAAAACTTTGCTTTAAAAATATCATGCTTAGTTCTCAGCCATTTCAGTTGCTACAGAACCTGAGAAAGAACAGAAACCACAGACTATGATGCTCAACTGTTCATAATGGCAACATTTTTCAAAATCGAGGCATGAGCCCAGCAAGTGGGGCTTAAAGTGCTGGACTCTCACATGGCTGACCGACTGTAGTTTGAGTCCTGGAAACCTGGCTACTTGCTTAATCACTCCCCCACCCCCCTCTCTCTCTGTCTCTCTCTGGTGAGTGCACATGCCTGATAATAAGTTAAAATAATAATAAATTAAATAATTCTTTAGGAAAAAAATTGAGGAAGTATTTCTAAAATATTAAGACTGTAAAACTAAATTTGACATCAAGTCCTGATGTAGGCATGAATTCTGGAAACTACCCTTTTCTGATGGCTAAAGCAGAATTAGTGATTATATTCCATTATAACTCAAGGAAGATTCAGAAATGAGTCACACTGTTCTTTTTTTTTTTTTTTTTTGGAGAGGTTTTTGCTATAGGGTGCGTGCGGTCGCCAGAAAGACAGAGAGACAGAAAGCGAGAAATCACTCTCCAGGGGGGATGGTCACGCCACAATCCCTTCTTCTTCATTCTCCTCTTGAGATCTTGGGTACATACACACACACACAGACGCGCGCGCGCCCGGCGTGAGTTTAAGTGGGTCCGGGACTTGAACCACATTCTGCTACATGGGAGTTCAGCAGCATAGCCATTATGCTAACTGCTGGTCCCAGTCACAGAGTTCTTTTTAAAAGACTAGATTTTGCTTTGTGTTTTGTTCAAACTCAGAAAGATCCAAACCTTATTCTGCCATGGGAGAGCTGATCTTTCAGCTGTGGAGCATAACTTTCTATCCGCGTTTTTAAAAAAGAAATACGTTTAATTATTAAATCAAAGCCTTTATGAAAAGAAGTGACAACATTGCAACAGAAAGTTAATTTCACTGCATCTTGCCTAGAGAAAATGCTGAGCACAAGACATTTATACATATATGTATGGTGTTATCTGTATAAACTAACCATGTATTTCTCTTTGTTCCTTAAAAATATTTCATGAAATGCACTTGACTGTGGGAAAAAAATTGCCATAACTTGTGCATTTTCTATTCTTCACTTCAAAAGAAAAAATACACAAGTTTTTATTTTTGCAATATTTTTTGCATTTTTTTTCAAATTATCATTACCAGCAGCAGTAATCTTGAACTCATGAAAGTTTATTTTCAAACAATGCAAATATTGTGACAATTGTTTTCATTATGTTAATATATTGTTTAAGAAGTAAAGCGGAATGAGCTAAACTACTCCTTGTTCTCTTTAGCCCCTCCCTAGGTTTTGGGGCTCCTCTTGCTTATCTCAGAAACCAGCAAAGGGATAGGTTTTATGAATGGACTGTTCCCAAAGATCATCAGTCTGATATCAAACAGCTTCCTCTTGCATCACTCATTTTGCTGGATACAAAAATCCTTGCCTAGGGCACGTCATGTCATCCTTCTGGTCTCGGTTTCCTGACGTGCAACATGAAATGGTTGGATTAGCTGACCTTCATTTAGTTCCCCAGTGGGATGATTCGTGGAGAGGTAAATATTATTGGAGCTATTGTGACCTTTTAAAATGAAAGACTTTGTTTGGCATTATATTTTTTTAAATAAATTTATTTGAGAGAATTAAATGAGATTAGCCAATGTCAGGCTACATGAGGTGAAATTAGGACACCATAGAATGTCTTAATAGAAGTGGCTTGAATTCAGACGAACTCAATGATTCCATAAGAAAGCAGGAGAGGACAGAGTGTTTTCTAAGGAATGCAAGACTAGGTTTCACTTATGGGCATTATCCTGATGTCAGAATAAAGCTTTTGCTGGTTTCAAGTCCTCCTGGGGCTACATCAGGGGTGAAGTGTGATGTGTGTGTGTCCCAATGTGGGTCACTCTCCTGGGTATAGCCCGACTGTCATGCTTACCCTGTGGCAATTTTTCCCTCCTGCATTTAGCATCCAAGTAACCAGCTGGGCCAATAGTTCATCCAGGAGGGGTCTGATTTCAAATAACTTCAGCTGTCAGAGTTGCCAGTGGAAACTGATTATTTAGTCTTTTTCAACATCTGGAAAGATCATCATCATTGTTGTTTATGGCAGAAAATGAATGCCCTGGGTACTTCCACGTGGTCCACATCGTGGTTCTAGCTTGGGTCACAGAGATGAGCACAGACTGGGTTTAACCCATTCCTCAAACTCCTCATTCTTATTTCATTTCCAAATCGGGACATTTGTCTTTTCACTGGCTCTCATATTTAATGCATTAATTTTTCTCCCTGCATTAAATTCTACGTGAACACTGAAATGCCCTCACTACTTCCATATAGAAGTGAACCATTTACTCCATCATTTTTAAGTTCTAAGAGTTACAAGTTGTGGATCCAGTTGCTTTCTCAACTCTCAAAGTGCCTTAGAAGATGGTTAGCTTAATGGCTGATCATTGACAGTGCTTTCCTAATCTTCTATAAATTGCCCAAAGAAATGGCTCTTTGTCAAAGAATAGTCCTTCTACTGGGAGTTATTTTCTCCTGGATAGTACTTGCCCTCTTAGTCAGCTACTCTCCTGGCATTACAATTGTCATCACTGCCTTTTATTGTTTTGTAATTAGCCAGAGGGCATGTGTGCTCAAGAGATATAAGAGAAAGAGAAAGCACGTCCCTCCTCTCTATGGGAATGGTCATACCGCAATCTGTTCTCTATTTCTCTCTCCTTTGGGGATTTTGGACACTCATATATATGTGTCTGGAGTGCCTTTCAAGTCACAGAGTCTGGGACTTGAAACTCATAGTTGGCCATGTGGAATCCAGGTATCTTAACCACCATACTACCAAGTGGTCCCCATTACTGATTTTTTAAAAAAGGACTCTTCACTTTCCCTTCCACTCATAGGCTCTCCACGTGCCAGTTCAGCCTGGACAGTGTTGCCTGACTAATCTTCAGAATGGGCAATGTTTTTGCTCCAGTGCAGGAAATGAAAGTAAATATCTTTATGATGACACCCAGGGAACCAGCAGTTAGCGTAAAGACTATGTCGCTGGACTCCCACGTAGTTGACCAGGGTTTGCGTCCCGGACCTGGTGGCTTAAAACCCACGCTGGGCGCGTGTGCGTGCGTGCCCAAGATCCCGAGAGGAGAATGGAGGAGAAGGGATTGCGGCGTGGCCATCCCCTCTGGGGGGTGATTTCTCTCTTTCTGTCTCTCTCTCTCTGTCTGTGTGGTGAGCGCACGCGCCCTATAGTGAAAAACCTCTCAAAAAAAAAAAAAGTAAATATCTTTATGATGACACCCAAACAATGTACAATGTGTACTATGGTTAATTCTATATGTCAACTTGCTTTGGCTAAGGGAAGTCCAGATAGTTGGTAAAACATTATTATTGGTATGAATATGAAAGTGTTTTTTGGAAGAGATCAGCATTTGAGTCAAAATACTGAGTGAGGGTGATTGCTGTCACTGCTATAGGTGGGCATCATTCAATCTACCGAGGGCCTGAAAAGAACAAAAAGGAGGGACCAGTAGATGGTGTAACATTGCTGGGAGTCGCTGGACTCCTATGTAGTTGACCGCGGTTTGAGTCCCAGCAGCTTAAGACCAATGTCAGGTTCATGTGTGTGCGTGCCCAAGATCCTAAGAGAAGAATGGAGGCGAAGGGATTATGGTGTGGACACCCTGGGAAGTGATTTTTTGCTTTTTGTCTCTCTGTCTCTCTGGCAAGCGCATGCAGCCCATATAAAAAATCTGTTTCTTAAAAAAATAATAATAATGAAAAGGCAGGAAAGGACACAGTTGTTCTCTCTGCTTGAATGGAGCCATCCACCTTCCACTGCTCTCACGCAGCAGTGCTTCCGGTTCTTGAGCCTTGAACTTGGTCTGAGACTTAAAGCACTAGTCTGGGAGTCTGGTTCTCACTCACCAAGGCTTGATCTGAAACTACACCATCGGCTTTCCTGGTGCCCAGCTTTCAAATGGTAGACTGTGTGAGTTGTGTGAACTAGTAATTGTGTGAACCAATCCCTCAAAATAAGTCTATCTGTATATATCTTTCTCTATTAGTCCAACTGGTTCTCTACTGTCCAACTGGCTCTTGTTTCTGTGGAAAACCCTGACTAAAACAGTGTGGTTCAGTCTATTTCTCCTTGCCCTACAAATACCTGCTCTGCAATCAAAACTTGTCATTTAATATTTTCATTGTGTACTCTACTTTCCTGGCTCACATTGTTCCTTTAGTTTCAGTGTACCCTTTACCTCCCACCTCTTCCAGTTTACAGAGTAATTGGTTTCCATGCTCCAAGTCAAACCAATTTTATCATCAAGATTTTCCTCATCTCTCAAAGAGATGTGGTTGTGCGCTTCTCAGATTCTCCACAGTGTGTGGAATATGCTTATGTCCCTTTTTTGGGGGGGAATCAAATGTACTTTGTATTATAAAGTATTCATGTTTATGTCTTAGTCTCAAAGAAGGCACAGCAATGCTTTCTAATCTGTGATTTCCTAAAAACTGGCATCTGTTTTGTGTAAGGTAAGCATGAACAAGTCAGCAGAGAAATAGAGGAATGAACTGCATGCTGAATACAAGACAGGTGTGGAGTTGAGTGTTAGTTATAAGACTTTGGCCAAATCACATGCCACTCTCCTTTTTTAAAATTTTGCCAGAGGGTGGGAGCAGCAGATGGTGTAATGGTTTCATGTCTGGACTCCCGTGTAGTTAACCGTGGTTGAAGTTCCAGACCTGATGGCTTAAAATTCATGCTGGGCATATATGTGTGTGTGCCCAAAGTTCCAAAAGAGAAAATGGAGGAGAAGGGTTTGCAGCATGACCATCACCCCAGGGGATGATTTCTCACTTTCTGCCTTTCTCTCAGGCAAGCACACATGCCCTATGGCAAAAATCTCTCTAAAAAAATTTCCAGAAGGTACCTGTACTCACCAGAGAAAGTCAGAGAGACGAAGAGGGAGAAAGCACTTCCCAGTGGGATAGGGCCATGCTGCAATCCCTTCTCCTCCATTTCTCCATCCTGTTGTGATTTAGGGCTCATATGCACATGCTCCCAGTGTACTTTTCAAACCACCTGGGTCAGGATTTAAACCACACAGTCAGCCATGTGGGATTCAGCTCCCTTAACCACTGGGCCATGGGGCTAGCTCAAGTCACATGCCCTTTTGAGTTCAGATATGAAATGATTATGACAGTATTTTCCTCAAATAACTCCTACAGACCTCACGTGAGATAATATGTGAGAAATATCTTTTCCAATTATAAAGTACAATACACACATAAGTGTAAACAGTAACTATTCAGAAAATAAATTGTAAAAGTTTGCAAATAGTTTCCTAAAACCTCTAGCATAAAGGGATTCTAACAGCCCTTCCATTTTTGCATGTGCTCCACCCACACTCTCCAGTGCCACTTCTTTCTCATTTTACTCAAATAAAGCTTTTAATTGGACCTTTAATCACAAAATTAAAAAGACACAGGGAGGGACCAGCAGATGACAGAATGGTTGCGTCACTGGAATCCCATGTAATCGACCATGGTATGAGTCCTGGACTCGGCAGCTTAAACTCATGGCAGGCACCAAAATGTAACATGTGCATGCGTTACCAAAATCCTGAGAGGAGAATGGCAGAGAAGGGATTGTGGCATGGCCATACCCCTGGGGTATTTCTTGCTTTCTGTTTCTGTCCCTCTGAGGAGTGCATATGTCCTATAGCAAAAATCTCTCTCTAAACAAAAAGACACAGGGATTGCCCATAGTAGGGTTCTACTTCCCTCCTTGTAAATCCCTCATGATTTAATCTGGTTCAGGAGTACTACCGTGTGAATGATGTGTTACAGATGTTAAAATTACTATGGAAATTAATTATTTAAATTAAAATTTGTTTTTCTAAGTTTATTTTTCTAAGTTTCTTTCTTTGAAGGGGAGAGAGAGTGAGCTAGAGCATGGGAGAGATACTGAGGGTAAGAGACAGGTACCCTTGGCAGGGTTTTGCCAAACTGCTATCACTTCTCCAGCCTTCCAGCCATCCAGGATCAGAGGCACACCCAGTGTGCTCTGGTAGACTTGAGATCCAAACCTGCAATTTCTCATACATGGCTCCAGTATTGTGCAGCAGTACACTAATGCCTGCTATACTGTGTCTGGGCCATTATTTTTAATTTGGGTATCAGTGTTTCAAGATCAAAAGTTGAATTGGGGCTGAGCCAATGTGCAGCAAGTAAGTTATACATCTACTGAAGGTAGAGGCAATCAAAATCCAAGTCAGAAACACCAAGGACAAGGGGAACCAGGAGTTATGGATGCCCAAGGTTCTTGGTCATCCCTTTTGCAAAGTGATCAAAGAGATTTCAAGGACCGCTTTACATTTGTCCTAGAAGTAAAGGATTTAGAAAGTAACTATTTCTATTTGCCCCACCGCCATCCATTTAAGGCTGTTGTAAGGGGAAGAAAAATGAATTCTGGAACATAGCGCTTTACAAATTGTTTGCAGCCAAATTCAAATTTGGCCTAGGATTAATTCCTGGGCAAACTTTCCAATTACATAAACATAGAGCCCTGCATTATTTAAAAAACACATGGTACTTACTCTGGAAATGATTCTCAGTTCCAGGCCATGGCAAATCTGAAGGAACAACCCGCTGCTGTTTATGAGACTCAATTAGGTTTGGAAAAAGATTGGGGTGGGGGGGAGGTCTCAAAAGGGAGGAGAAGAGGAAAGAAGAGTTAGCTATGAGCTAATGGGGGCAGAAGGAATGAAGAAGCTATTGGGTTATCGGAAAAGTAATGACGTGTTTTTCTGCTTTTCTATGCAAAAGTGCATAGTGAGTTTTCTGACGACCCAATATTTTCAGTTCTTCCTTTCTGTTTTTAGATTTATGTTGTAGGGCATGTGTACTTACCTGAAAGAGACAGAGAAACAGAGAGCAGAAAAGTGAGAAATCACCCCCAGGGGGGATGATCATCCTACAATCCCTTCTCCTCTATTCTCCTCTTGGGATTTTGGGCATGCCCACACAGGTGCCTGGCATGATTCCCAAGGCGCCGGGTCCAGGACTCAAACCATTGTCAGCCATGTGCAAGTCCAGAGTCTTAACTACCATGCCACCTTCTGGCCCCTCCAGCTTCTCTTTCAGTCTGTCTGTAGCTGCAGCTATGGCACAGGATTGGCGCCCTGTCCCAGCTTTGGATTGAATAGCCCACACGGTGACTCTTCCTCGACCTTCCCATCCTTTTCTCTCTCTGGATGTTCAATTTATCAGGTATTATCTGAATAAAATTTTTAGGCCTGGTTGAGTAGTTGGGATTAGTTGACTAAGTACAAGAGTAAACAGGACAGAGAGGAGCAGACCTTTGACAACCTTCAGGAACACTATAGAACAAATCACTGACATTCAACCACAGCATCTCTGGGCAAAGCCAGCAGGCCCTTAGGGCCTGCTCCCTCATACCATCATTCTATGGGAAATTTTCTTGATAAGTTAGTAAGTGCAATATACATTTGGTAATATCTGCTGAATCAGAAAGATACTTTTTTTTAAGTTTTTTTTTTTTTGGAGAAGTTTTTGCTATAGGGCACGTGCACTTGCCAGACAGACAGAGAGAGACAGAGAGATAGAAAGTGAGAAATTGCCCTCAGGGGGATGGCCACGCCGCAATCCCTTCTCCTCCATTCTCCTCTCGGGATCTTGGGCATGCACGCACATGCACCCGGCGTGAGTTTAAGCCGCCCGGTCTGGGACTCGAACTGCGGTCGACTACATGGGAATCCAGCGACATAGCCATTACACTAACTGCTGGTCCCAGAAAGATACTTTTTTGAGGCTTGTTAAACTAAGAGGGACCAGCAAGTGGTGTGGTGGTTAACGGAGCGGGATTCTCATATGGCCAATGGTGGATTGAGGCCTGGACCTGCTGACTTGCTTTCTTGCTTTCTCTCTTTCTTGCTCTATCCCTCTCTGGTCAAATTAAAATAAATAAGTAAGTAAATAAATAAATACAGTTAAACAAAATAATTCTTAAAAAAAAAAAAACAGGTAACAAAGATAGCTGGATATCTTCTTATAAACACAAATACTAAAGAAGTCTTCAAAAACCCTCTAACAAAGAAAAGCCCAGAACCAGATGGTTCACAGCTTAATTCTACCAAACATTCAAAGAAGAATTAATTCCAATACTTCTAAAATGCTTCCAAGAAACTAGCCAAAGGGAACACTTGCAAACACATTTTATGAGCCCCACATCACCTCGATACCAAAGCTAAACAAAGACACTACAAAAAAAAGAAAACTATAGACCGATATCTCTGATGAACACTGATGCAAAAATCCTCATAAAATATTAGCAAACTGAATTCAACAACACATCAAAAAGATTTTACATCATGACCAAGTGAGATTTATCTCTGGCATAAAAACTTAGCTTAATAATATGCAAATAAAGCAATGTGATCTATCACATTAACAGAATGAGAGATAAAAGCCACATAATTATCTGAATTGATGAAAAAATGCATTCAACATAGTTCACAGTTTTTTCTTGATAAAAATTCTCAGTGGTTTACAACTAGAAGGAATGTTCCTCAGGGCCAGACAGAAGTGTAGCAGTGGGGCACTACATTCTGCAAGGCAATCTCATGTGGAAGGGTTCCTGGTTTGTGTCCAGGTACCTTCCTGAATGCACTGATCTGGGATTGGTTGAAGGCTAGGGATGGATTGCAGTGTTGGGGTCCTTTGGGGGTGATTTATCCCTCTCACTTGCTCATGGAGGAAATAAATAAAATACACTTTGAAAAAGCAAGAAAAAAAAGTTCTGCATAATAAAGGTAATGTATGAAAAACCCAAGCTAGCATTAAAATCAATGGGGGAAAAAATGAAAGGCTTCCACTAGTATTTAATACGAAGCAAAGAAATGCCCACCCTTGCCACTTTTATTCAATATAGTGTTGAAAGTACAAGAAGTAGGAATAAGACAAGACAGATTGGAAAAAATATTTTCAAACCATATGGCTAATAACAAGTTAATATATAAAATTAAAGAACTCATATGACTCACTAACAGAAAACAAATAAGTCAATTAAACAAAGGGCAAAGGACCTGCATAAGCATTTCTTCAAAGAAGACATAAAACTGGTCAGCACGACATAAAAAGTCACTCAATATCAATAATCATCAGGGAAATGCAAGTCAAAACCACTATGAGATATCATCTCATGCTCACTAGGATGGTTATTATCAAAAAAAAATCAAATGATAACAAATGTTGGCTAAGATGCAGAGAAAAATAAAAACTTGTACACTTTAGAAGGGAATGTAGATTTGTGTAGTGATGATGGAAAACATTACAGATATCTCTAAAGAAATCTAGAACAATCATATGAACAGCAATCCCTCTTCAAGACATATGTTCAAAGAAAATGAAACCATTGTCTTGTAGAAATACCTGCACTCCCAGGCTCACTGCAACATTATTCATGATAACCAAGATTTGAAGACAACCTAAGAGTCCATCAACAGAAAAATTGTGAGATACACACACACACACCATACACACACAAACATACATATATACACAATGGAATACTATTCAGTCTGAGAAAATAAGGTCCTGCCATTTGTGACAACATGAATGAACCTAAGGGACACTATTCTAAGTGAAATAAGCCAGACTCAGAAAAAAAAAAAAAATCCATGATTTAATTTATATGTGGAAATTTTTTTAAAAAGCCAAATATACAGATAGAGAATAAAACAGTGATTACCACTGGTGGGAAGAAAATATGAAGATGTAGATCACTGGATAATAAAGTAGCAGATTTATAAGATGAACAAGCCTAGAGTTCTAAAATACAACATGGGGATTATAGTTAACAAAATTGTACTGTGCTTGAGATTCTTGATAAATGAGTGGGTTTTACTTCTCGTACCACAAAAACAAATATGCGTAACTATGTGAGGTAATGGATATGTTAATTTGCTTCATGATAATGATGAATTATAGTGAAAGTCATGGTGCCAATGCTGAACGGATTCTCTATTTTACTGTATATGTATCCCATAATATCATGTTGTATACTGTAAAATATACAAAACATTTTCTGGGACCAGCAGTTGGCAAAATGGCTATGTCACTGGACTCCCATGTAGTCAACCACAGTTCAAGTTCTGGACCTGGTGGCTTAAACTCAGGTCGGGCGCGTCTGTGCATGCCCAAGATCCCAAGAAGAGAATGGAGGAGAAGGGATTGCAGCATGGCCATTCCCCTTGAGGGGTGATTTCTTGCTTTCTGTCTTTCTTTCTGGTGAGCGCACATGCCCTACAGCAAAACCCTCTTCAAAAAAAAAAAATTATTGGGACCAGCAGTAGGCATGGTGGCTAAGGTGCTGGACACTTCCACACGACTGACCACAGTTTGAGTCCCAGACCTGGTGGCTTGCTTTCTCAGTTTCCTTCTCTCTCTCTATCTCTCTGTGTCTTTCTCTGCTCAAATTAAGAATAAATGAATAATTAAATAAAATTATATAAAAAATTATTAAAAAAACAAACACAAACAGATGCAAACTGATTTGTACTCAGAATTCATCTTTTTCTTTTCTTTTTTTTTTTTGAGATTTTCGCTATAAGGCACGTGCGCTCGCCAGACAGACAGAGAGAGAGAGAGAGACAGAGAGTCAGAAAGCGAGAAATCACCCCAGGGGGAATGGTCACACCACAATCCCTTCTCCTCCATTCTCTCGGGATCTTGGGCACGCACGCACACGCGCCCGGCATGAGTTTTAAGCCACCGGGTCTGGGACGTGAACCACGGTCAACTACGTGGGAGTCCAGCGACATAGGCATTACGCTAACTGCTGGTTCCCTCAGAATTCATCTTGATAAAATGCTTAATGCATCAGGCCATCAGGTCTCTGTGTTGTAGATTATCACAGCTGGGCTGATTTGCAAGACTTTTCCCAAACAGTGGAGGGACGTAGTGAAGATGGACTACATTCTCATGAGTTTTGTATGGCTCTTCATATCCCTGTGTACTAAATGACCTCGTGAGGTTGTTTCTAGCTCTAAGATCTATAATTCTATGGACAACTTCTACTGTTATCACTCATAAAAGTCACTGGCTGCATATTTTATTCTTGACTGAAACATAGAGGTTCAGAGAGGTTAACTGAATAACCTAGGCTGATGAAGCAAGACAACATTCATTCTGAAACCAGATGTTTGAAACTTAGAGTCCCACTCCCTCACATTCCTTTGTTAGTCAATTATATGCAATAGGGGTAGGCTGATAATTTATCATCTGAATCAATAGTTGTGAGAGTAAAAGGAGATACCATTAATATTCATGCAGGGACAACAGGTATAAGCCATGACATATGGGTAATTTGGCATAGGAGAAAGATTTTTTGTTACAAGGGCATCAATGGGTCTTAAGTTTGAATTCTACAGAATTTATGGGATACTTTACATGTACAATCATTTGTACTTCTTGCCACTCATAAAAATCCTCCTGTGTGGTTAGATTGACTGCTCTTGTACCCAAGAAGTCTGTGGCAAAGTTGTCCCACCCCCCAGCTCCAATGTGCCTTAAATTTCAAATGTGTCCCTTACTACCCCTCCCACTAATACCCCAAACTCTATCACCTCCTCAAAGCAATAATTATTAGAGAGTTCAAAGGGAGCAGAGACACACAGAGCAAATATTTGTTGTACCTCTGGGTTACATCTTGCTTTGCTTGCCTTTCTCCCCTCTTTCTAAGCCCAGAGCAAATTGTTAGCTGACGTCTGATTCTACCACATGGAATCAAAAGGTGACTCCCGTAAGGTTGCATCCCTAGCCTATTTCTTACTGTGTGGCTATAATAACAGACATTAAGCTTAAATTGCAGGATATCCTTTTGCTGCCAAACCTATGATTGTCTCTTATTCACCAAACACCCTTTGGTCTTTACCGTGAGTTGTCTATTCCTGGAAGAGTCGATGTGGTGGAGTTAAGAAATAGCAGGATTAAATGTAGATGCAGCTTGCTACTAGAGTGTTTTAAGCCTCAGTTTTCTCTTCTCCAAAATAAGGAAGATAATATCTGTTTCATAGGAGTTGTCATGAAGAATATATTTAATATTGTGTGTAAAGCTTTTAGCTCACTGCCTGGCTTGCAATGAGCCTTTGTTATTATCAAAGTTCTGCATCCAGAACAGAAGACTCTCGACTCAGCAGGTAAGGGAGCTTTACTCACAGAGTAAACTGCAGAATGTAGAACTGGTACTTCCTCTATCTGCTTTTTTCTTTTAGAAACATGGACTTTAGAGGGCTGAGCTATATTAAAGGATATGAAATCAGAGAGTATGGATCTCTCTCTCTCTCTCTCTCATTTTCCCCATCCCTCTAGTTACTGAGATTAAATTTTCTGAACACCAAATGAAAACATGTAATTTGACCCAAGGAATGTTGTAACTAACACTGTCTCATAAAATCTTGAAAGCATGGTTTTCTTTTCCATTGTTATTTTTATGTAGGTGACCATCAGTGAATGCTGATGGAATGAACGAATGGATAAATTAAGACACTGGCATATGGGGGTTCTTCAAAAGCTCATAGAAAGTACATATTAAGGGACCAGCAGATGGTGTAATGGTTACGTCTCTGGACTCTCATGTAGTCAACTATGATTCAAGTCCCAGACCTGGTGGTTGAAAACTCACCCCAGGTATATAAGAGTTCAAAATCCTGAGAGGAGAATGGAGAAGGGATTGCAACGTGGCTATCCCCATGGGGGTGATTTCTCACTTTCTGTCTCTCTGGCAAGTGCACACACCCTATAGCAAAAAAAAGAGTACAAATTAAAACAAACACTATGTATGGATTTTTGCACCAAAATAAACTTGTATGTACTTTCATCTTTCCACAAACATTTTTTTTTTTTGGAGAGGTTTTTGCTATAGGGTGCGTGCGCTTGCCAGACAGAGAGAGACAGAGAGACAGAAAGCGAGAAATCACCCCCCGGGGGGATGGCCACGCCGCAA
This sequence comes from Tupaia belangeri chinensis, assembly GCF_000334495.1. Taxonomy (NCBI): domain Eukaryota; kingdom Metazoa; phylum Chordata; class Mammalia; order Scandentia; family Tupaiidae; genus Tupaia; species Tupaia belangeri. The sequence continues at coordinate 217,423 of NW_006159769.1, forward strand.
TCCTTTCTCCTCCGTTCTTCTCTCGGGATCTTGGGCATGCACGCACATGCGCCCGGCGTGTTTTAAGCCACCAGGTCCGGGACGCGAACCGCGGTCAACTACATGGGAGTCCAGCAACATAGCTATTACGCTAACTGCTGGTCCCATTCCACGAACTTTTTGAAGTCCCCTCGTATAGTATTTCTGTATCCTGTACTCCCTGATATGTCTATTTGCAAGGTTCCAACAGGAAATGGATGGCCCTTAAATTAGTATTCAAAGAGAGTGAAATAAAGGAACTATTTATGAGAGCGTGGGTGGGATGTAGAGAAACCACAAGGGATACTAGTAACAGTGGAAGAGCTGTTACTACTCCTTGGCCCAAAGAGATGAGGGGAGGAAACAGAAACACAAAGTTCGACCAGAGAGCTTCTCCCAGAGAAGACTGCCTTGATAGGAGCCTACATCTACCGTGACTTTAGAGGAGAGCCAAAGGAATAAGTACCTTGACCTAACTCTCCACCTTTCCTCGGATCTGCTAGTGACGCCCATTGACTGAACACAATGGGAAGCTAGTGGGGAAAGGAAGGGCAAGAAAGATGGGGCACACAGACGATACTGGGCCACATGTTATCTTTGAAATGCAAGGTCTATTTTTTAAAAAGAGTTAAAAGGGAAAATATTAGCAGAGGTTTTGTTTCCTTAAGCAGTTCTCCACCTGGAATGCCACCATCTCCGGCTTTCTGGCATGTGCAAAGTCCCCTGACAGTCTTCCTCATTCTTACCTCTCATTACCTTCATAATAGGAGGTGTCCCTCCTCAGCACTCCTGAGCCTCACTCTCAGCTCCACCTGAGCACTTCTCATGTCATAGCGATTGGTTTCCTTCTCCAGGTGCTCTTTGAGAACGAGGACCATGTATTGGTCCCCTTGACTGCCCCACCTTAGCCTAGTAACATGCACATAGGAGGAGCTCAATCTATGACATTTTCCATGAGATAAAAACACACTTGCCATTAGATCACAATAAAGTCTTGCTTTGTTTTTCTAAAGTCTAGAATTGGCCCCTTCCCTGGTAAATACTTCTCTCTGAGAGTGGTAGGCATGTTAAGACCAACAGAAAGAGGTCAAAGGGCACTGATGATTGGAACATCTGGAGCACATTAGCAGTGGCTGTGGGAAGCATCAACCAGCAGGAAGATGGGGGTGGAGAGGGTACTCAGACTGGAATGATGTCTGGAAAAAGGAAACTCCATTTTTTAATTCTTTGAAAAAGAACTTTGGACATTAAAGTCATGCTGAAATTCCCAATAGCACCCCTTCTTTATCTGTGAGCTCTGATAAAAGAGATGCTATAAAACTAATAACACATATCCCGTTACAAAGATCAGACGCATCGACAGCAGGCTTGGAAAAGTCAAACAATTCCAAAACCACTTTACTAGACTTATTGTTTGTTGTTGTTTTGTACATTTTGGTAAGTTGTTCATGTGTGTATGTGTATGTATATGTGTGAGTGTGTATGTATGTGCAAGTGTTTGTGCTTATGTATGTATGTGTATTTGTGTGTTCTTTGAAAATAAGTAATTTTAATTAGAGGTCAGTATTTATCTTTTGGTTTCAGGAGAACACAGACATATTGTGCAACACAAACATATTTTTGTGTACATTTGTGTATGTGTGCTTGTGTATTTGTCCCAAATTTTATAGTCTAGAAGTAGTTCTGTCAGGCTTTAGCCAGGAGTAAGAACTGGGCACAGAAACATTTTTAGACAGAGGGAATGAAAATGGAGAGAAACAATTCTTGGGAGCACTTTTTATTATACCTTATCCCTCCCAGTCCCTCTGGTCCCCTGACCTGCTTCTTCCCTTGCTGAATTTTGCTAGGCATTCCATGCAGACTTGACCGTATGGTGAGATTAACCCACAAACAGTAAACATTTGCTGAGTGAGCAGTGTGTTAGGGGACAGAATTCTATTCATTATGTTGATTTTGTATTGGCACGAAGTGCTGGGGTTCTGTTGAAGCCAAAAGATAAATACTGATCTTATATAATCATCTCTTTTCAAATAATGAGAATGTTGAAACTTATGTTATTCCAAAGAACTGAGAATGCTTTCGATGCTTCCTTCCATATCTGATCTGGAAGCACTGCTGCAAGGTTGCAAAGAGATGATACTCTCATTTCAATAAAGATAAAATGAAGCCCAGGGAAGCATGAATTTAGTTGGGTTCATGTAATTACACTGGGCTGGAACATGGGTCTTCTGACTCTCATTTTCCACTAGATGACATTGCCTTTCTAAAATGAGGTTAACAGGGATTAATGGGAAAAGCATTAGTTTTTTAATTCTTTTATTGGAAACAGCCTAAAAGATGAGAGCTATATACTGACCCAAGGAAATCTTAATCCTCTCTATGAGGCTTTGCCATGTTTTTTGAGCATAAGACTTCCTGAAATTCCTGAAAAGCAATGATGTACATGACATGACTAATTGAAAGAGCTGGCACAATTATACTCAAAAATAATATTACTTTAGCTGTTGCTTTAAGAAATATACTCAGCATGGACCGTGTGTGGAGGATGGCAGAAGGCTGAGCAATAACAGGCTGCTGGCTCCCTCCTTCTCTCTTTCTCCCTAATTCTTTCACTGGCATTAAATGACCACAGTTTAGCATTTCTTCCAAGATGAATTCAGACCATATTTTAAGTTTATTTGGGCAGTTTATAGATAGTACTTTATGTCAATTCAAGCTTCAGAAAAAGAGATTGGGTGCTGGATTTGAAGTCTAAATTTCTTTATTGTAGCATCAGCATCAGTGAGACTGAAAAAATTAGGTTTACAAAAAAAAATTCACCACCAAATTTCTATTTATTCTGGAAGGTTCTACAGGAAACCAAAAGAGCTGTTGGGTGTGACTGCCAAGGGCTGTGACTTCTGTTTATGGACATAATTCTAGCTTCACAAATGCCAGGGTTTAGAGTAAATATTGAATGGGAGGGTGATCAGGATATGAAATCCAGAACTCAGAAATAATCTCTAGGATTTGTATAAAAGCTTCATGAAAGTGTTTATTCAAAGGTGATTTGGGTTTTCGGAGAGCACTTCTCTTTCGCTGCTTTCCAATCCTCCTACTTGAACTTTAAGGAACAGTGGGAGCCCATTGAAAACCATCTCTTGAGAAGAAGACTCCTCATGGCTCCTCATGGTGATTTCAGGGGAAAAAGAGAAATGAAGATTTTCCACTGATAATTCAGCCTCTAGCCCACAAACTTGAGTGGTAGGAAGCCCCTCAAGCCTTCTCTCTGTCTCCATCTCTCTCTGCCTCTGTCTCCGTCTTCTCATATTTTGTAATTTTTTTTGAGAGGTTTTTCGCTATAGGGCGTGTGCGCTCGCCAGACAGAGACATAGAGACAGAAAGCAAGAAATCACCCCCCAGGGGGGATGGTCACACCGCAATCCCTTCTCCTCCATTCTCCTCTCGGGATCTTGGGCACGCACGCACACGTCCCTGGTGTGAGTTTTAAGCCACTGGGTCCGGGACGTGAACCGCGGTCGACTACGTGGGAGTCCAGCAACATAGCCATTATGTTAACTGCTGGTTCCCTGTTATTTTTTATATATATATATATATAATTTTTTTAAGG
>NW_006159769.1:221147-223931 GCF_000334495.1 Tupaia belangeri chinensis
GCCATGCCACAATCCCTTCTCCTCCATTCTCCTCTCGGGATCTTGGGCACACACGCACATGCACCTGGTGTGAGTTTTAAGCCACTGGGTCCAGGACGCTACCCGCGGTCGACTACGTGGGAGTCCAGTGACATAGCCATTACGCTAACTGCTGGTCCCGGTATTTTCTCAGATTTCAACCCCTCCTTTACCTTGCTAATAATCCCCTTTCCCCCTCCCACCCAGGAGAGGCAAGAGGCAGGCCTTCAGAAGAAGATTCCTCAAGGCTTCTTAGAATTAGTGATTTCATGTGGCGTGCTTTTTTATGCACGTCACTCCCTTTCTGACAGCGAGGACTCTGGCCACATAGTTACGTACCTGATCGAAACCCCTCATTCATTCGTTCACTTAGAGAGGTTTTTGCTATAGGGTGCGTGTGCTCTCCAGACAGACAGAGAGAGACAGAGGGACAGAAAGCCAGAAATCGCCCCCCAGGGTGATGGCCACACCGCAATCCCTTCTCCTCCATTCTCTTCTCGGATCTTGGGCACACACACACATGTGCCCGGCATGAGTTTTAAGCCACTGGGCCCGGGACACGAACCACGGCCGACTACATGGGAGTCCAATGATATAGCCATTACGTTAACTGCTGGTCCCTATTTTTCTTTTTTTCTGTTTCTTTGCTGTTATTATTGTTGGTTTTTTCTCTCTTTCTGTTTCATTTTCTTTTTCTTTTATCTCATTTCTCAATCTCTATTCACTGTGTTTCTAGACAGATCCAAGGAAACTATAGCCAAACATCCAAATATGATTAGGGTTACTATGTTCCTCAATATCTACTGAATCTGCTGTGAAAAGGGATCAAAACAGAACAGCAAAGAGATCCCAGATCACCTCTTTTCTTTTAAAGAATTATTTTATTTTGTCATCATCATCATTATTATTAATTTGACCAGAAGGAGACAGAATAGAGAGGGAAAGTGAAAATACAAGCCGCCAGGTCTAGGACTTGAACTACAGTCCACCATATGGGAGCCCAGCAACTTAACTACCATGCCACCTGCCAGCCCCACTGCTACCTACTTTCTAACTGTTCCTTCTCAGTTCTCTTTGCTAGCTGGTTGACCTCTCCCCAACCATTTTTCTCCATTTAAAATATTAAGGTATAATTTACATACAATAAAATGTACTTTTATCAGCATATAGTTCTGTGAGTTTTGACAAACATATAGTCATGAACTACCACCATGCAATACATAGAGCCATTCCATCATCTGAAAATTCCCCCATTCCCACTCATAGCTAACCCTCCCACCCATGTCCCCAGCAGTTAACAGCCACTGATTTGTCCACTGCCCCTATAGTTTTGTCTTTATAGGAAAATAGCATATGATTGGAATCATATGGCCTAAATGTATGACATTTGAGATTCATCCATACTGTGCTTTATTGGTAGTCCATGGTAGTCTATTCCTTTCTTTTTTCTATTCAATTTTTTAAAAAATTTATTTATTTACATTCATTCACTGTACATCATTACAGCATACAAAATGAGATTTTTCCATCCAGAATGCACTGTATATTGGCTCAATCAAGCACATCAACATATGTGTTATTGTCAACAAATAATCTTTCTGCACACTCCTGAATGCTCAGATTGAACTTTGAGTATAGGAAGAAATGTACCATCTATCAGATGTCTAGAAATCACTGCAGGGCCACAAGAAATATGGGAAAGCAAAACATACCTCTCCTCCAAGGAAAAAGAATAACTCCTCTTCATCTACAGACAGTTCAATGGAAATCATAAAAATACCTGATCAAGAATTTAGAATATTCATAATGGTGAAGCTAACAGAAATGGAAGAGAAGAGAGACAATGAACTACAGAAGAGAAAGGAGAAAGGAGATGACAAATTCCAGGAGATAAGGACTTTTTGCAAGATCTAAAAGAGGAATTATACACTTGAAAAAAGAATCAAAGAGATGTTAGAGATGAAGGCTATAATACAGGAAGTCAAAATCTCCTTTGAAAGTATTAAAAGCAGACTAGGTCATACAGAAAATAGAATCTCAGACAGAGAAAAGAAAATTGCTGGCTTAGAAAAATCCACCATGAAGACTGAGAAAATTGCCCCCCAAAATGAGAATAATATATGAGAAATACTAGATACCACCAAACGTTCAAACATCTGGATAATTGGTATCCCAGAAGACTAAGAGATGCATAAGGGCATTGATCATCTATTCCATGAAATCCTAGAAGAAAACTTTCCAAACCTAGAGAGGCACTCAAAAATCCAGTCCCAAGAAATATGCAAAGGACCCCAAGTAGAATCAATCCAAGAAGATCTCCAAGACACCTTATAGCCAGATTGAGCAAAACCACAAAGACAAAATACTAAGATTGGCAAGAGAGAAACGGCAAGTTACCTACAAAGGATATTCCATCAGGCTAACAGCAGACCTCTCATCGGAAACAACATGAGTGAGGAAAGAATGGGAAAATATATTAAAAGTGTTAAGAGAAAAGTAATTTCAACCAAGAATACTGTACCCAGCAGGATTATTCTTAATATGGGAAGAAAAGACAAGAACATTCTCAGATAAACAAAACCTGACAGAATTTACCAGCACCAGACCAGATCTCCAAGAAGTTTTCAAGGGAGTGCTATTTCAGGAAAATTAAATGCAGACACACAGAAATAAGAGTTCAAAACTAAGAAAATGGCCAACTTAATCATAGGGACAAGTCTGGAGTTGAATATTATATCCCAGAATTCAATCAGGAAGATTGAACCA
>NW_006159769.1:225316-230005 GCF_000334495.1 Tupaia belangeri chinensis
TGGGAGATGGCAGAGGGTGAGAGATAGGGAGTCAAGGATGGGGAAAAAAGCAAAATATACAGGAAACAAGAAATGGAAAATCATTTGTTGATGATAACACATATGTTGATGTGCTTGGTTGAGCCAATATACAGTGTATTCTGGATGGAAAATCTCATTTTGTATGCTGTAATGATGTACAGTGAATGAATTTAATAAATAAATTTAAATTAAAAAAAAAATAAAATCATCTCTCTGGGGATGAGCAGATGGCATAATAGTTACGTATCTGGACTCCCACGTTGTCAACCATGATTCAAGTCATGGACACAGTAGTTTAAAACTCATGCTGGACATGTGTGCGTGTGTGCCAAAGATCCTAAGAAGAGAATGGAGGAGAAGGGATTGAGGTGTGGCCATCCCCCTGGGGAATGATTTCTTGCTTTCTGTCTCTCTGTCTCTCTCTGTGTTTCTGGTGAGTGCACACATCCTATAGCAAAAATCCCTCTTAAAAAGAAAAAAAAACTGGTAGGTAGAGGGTCTGGTTTTGCCTTTCCTGTGCCACAGAGACCAAATTCCTCCTGTGGAAACTAGGGAATGCCTGCTCTGCTCCCCACACAAAGTTAATGAAGGAGTCAATGGAATTATAAATGGAGAGGCATCAGATAAGTATGAAGTATTATAAATTTTGTGAATTAATATAGAGATGGAATTAAAACAGTGCCCCGATTTCCTACAAGTCCTCTTATTCTCTTATTCACAGTATATTTTTGAAATCCTTTGACACGATGCTGTAATCTGAATATTTGTGTCCCCTCCAGATTAAAATGTTGATATCCTCACTCCCCAAGTGATACTGGGTTTTTGGAAAAGTAATGATATATTTTTGTTTTTCTATGCAAAAATGTGTCATGACTTTTCTGACAACTAATAGTATTAGGAAGGTGGGAATCTGGGAAGATGATTAGGTCATGAGAGTAGACTCCTCATGAATGGGATTAGTACCCTTATAAAACAGGTTCACGAGAGCCTGTTTACCTCTTTTGCCATGTGGGAATGGAGCCAAGAAGGTGCCATCCATGAACCAGGAAGTGGGCCCTCATCACATCAAATATGCTACTGCCTTGAACTTCCCAGCCTCCAGAACTGTAAGAAATAAATTGTTGTTGTTTATAAACCAGCCAGTTTATAGTATTTTGTCATAACAACCCAAGCAGACTAAGACACGCATCTTTCTCAAATGTTTCAAAATGTTCCAGAGAAAGGCAAGGGTGTGCCCTGTAGTAGTTAAAGTCATGTGATTTGTATGCATAACTTCAAGGAGCTCCAGTTTTATGAAAAAAGATTTTTGAGAGAAACATTTTTTTCCCTAAAACAAGCATAATTTGTTCACTTATTTATCCATTCATTCAACAAATGTCTACACAGTGTCTACAGAGTAGAGTTAGATACTCTAAATAGCCAAAGAGTTATCATTCTCTTGTCACTCATTTATGATCTATTACAAAAATCATGTATATATTGATCTGTATCTATCTGAAACTAAACTTGTCCCATTCACTCTTTGTAATTTGACAAGGGTTTACCTTAATCCTTTTTTTTTTTTTTTTTTTAACAATCATAGTGTAACTTCAGATTTTGGGTCAGCAGGTTGAATTATAGCTGCAGAGATTATGTCAAACTTTCCTAGCCTACTGGTTCTGAAATTTCCACCATGTGATAAATATTGTTTTGTTCCTATGGGTTTTTGGTTTGGGTTTCTCTAAACCTCAAAACATGCAATGGTTTGTTTTGAGAAAGGCCTTCCCTAACTATGAGGAACCACTGCCATTTCATTGCAAAGCCGTACCATCCACATTTCTTCTCTCCTCAAAGTTCTCTTCAGTTCTTTCACTAAGAATAGCTATTCAATAGCTAGCTCCTCTTTCCACTTAAGATTGAATTTTTAAAAAATCAAATGTTAGCAAGGAGTTAATGTTAAAAAAGGAAGTGTGATATTGCTGAGAGAATGGGGCCTCTCAGTCAGGCAGATGGTATAAATTCTTGCTCCACTTAAAAGGATGAACCCTTAGAAAAAAAACTTTAACCATTAAGTCTCTCTCCTATATAACTGTCTCTACTGCCCTTAATTTGACAATGCTTTTCTATCTTTGCTACAGGAGTACCTCTTATGTCAGGTAGTCCACATTCAAACTTCCTTGATAGTCCATGTTCATCCTAAACATTTATGTCTATATTACATACCCTGATGAAATGTAGTCAGATTTTTTTGAGATATAAAAATAAAGCTTTCCCTCCAAATTTTTCTTAAAATTGATGCTCCAGAAAAAGACTCTGCATAACTCCAGTATACACTAGCATACCTCTAGGATGTACCTATATTCTAGAAATATGGTTATTAAGATGAAACTCAGAGCTAAATATACCCAGCGCATATGGCTCCATAAGAAGGTAGAGGCTATTAAAATACTTTAAAAGATATTTATCTTTGTTTCAACTGGCAAACAGGGGCTCTTCAAATCCCTTAGTGGCATCGCTTCCCATATCATCCCCCTCCCCACACCACTAAACTTTTCATGGTTCAGGAAATAAAGGCTTATAACTCAGGGACTCTGGGGCCCACTCTGTTCCCACTGCTGGTGGCCTATACTAGTCATGCTGTTTTGAATTCCATCCCAGGTTACATATCACCTATATGAAGTTCGTGGTGTGATCTAAGCACTAAATAAGCAGTAAGTACCTTTAGTCCTGTGGCTTTGATTATCCATCAAAATGTGGAATTAGATACTGCTACAGTGATTATAATGGAATTGTCATACTTTATTACTGAAATATTTTGGGGAGTAATTTTTTTTCAAAGTCCATCTACCTCTTTCTTCTGAGACAGAAGGGGGTAGAACAAGAGATACAGGAAGAAAAAGAGAGAAACCCTCAATAGGGGGTCACTCTCATGCTGAGTGACCATGCCTGCTCCAGCCCCAGCCAGCATGAATTGCAGGCATGGTCACTCAGCATGCCCAAGAAGTCCCCAAGATGTGACCCTGGAACATCCTACCTGGGTCCAATTGTGTTACCTCTGTATCACTGTATAGCTGGGGAGTAATTTTGACTCTTCTTCAAGTACCTAAAAAACACTCATGGCCTTTGATCTAGAATCCTACCTTTGAAATTCTAATCCAAATTAATTGAAATATGGAAAAATGAAAAGCTATATACTGAAAGACATTCTCTGTAGGATAGCCCATAATAAAGAGAACTTTCAAATTTCTTAAATGTTTGGTGATAGAGAAATAGTTATTTAAATTTTAAACTCAAAATTATAGAGAAGGAATGGATTCAAAGTATGTTAATAAAGTTATGTAAGGGGACTTTTAAAAGTTTGTGGAAAAACAAAATTAAAGTATAAGTTTATTTTGATACAAAAAGTTTTTGAAGGGTCAGCAGGCAGCATAGTGGTTAGGGCACTGGACTCCCACATGGCCAACTGTGGTTGGAGTCCTGGGCCTGGTGACTTGAAAATTGTGCTGGGCACATGTGCGTCCATGCCCAAAGTCCCTGGGGGGATGATTTCTCATTTTCCGTCTCACTGTCTCTCTGTGGCAAGCACACACACTCAATGGCAAAAATAAATAAATAAAAGTTTTTGAAATGTATGCATAGTTTTTTCATTAACATATTTTCATGAACTTTTAAGACTCTTCGTATTATTCATGCCTTTAAAAGCTTTTCTTTTCCTTCCTCCCTTTCTTTCATTTTTTCCTCTTCCTCTTCCTCTCTACTGCTCAAATAGGTGCATCTTTAAAACGAAACTTTCTTGTACTAAATTTACACTCTAAACTCACTAAGTATAAATTCAAGTTGTGCTTTAACATGGCCTTTTGATATAACACCTGGGATTTGTTCTTAAAGGAAACAGGTTAAAATTCCAAGTGTTTGTCAAATCTTAGGAGTACCTTCATGGTATGTCATTATGGTCACATTGAACTTAACTGGCATTGTAAAGCACGTGACAGCCTGTGAAGCATCAAGGCCAATGATACACACAACTGATTCCTGGCTTCCCAGAACTAGGTGCCTACATCAGTGCGTCAGCTAGGACTCATTCTGTTGGAAGTGAAAACCTGATAGAAATTAGCTTGAATAAAAAAGAAATGTATTTTTTTTAATGAAAAGGAACATACTAACTGATGTTCTAAAAAGTGCATTGCATCGGGCATGGATAAATTTGGGACTAAACTTCTATTATCAGGGCTCAGTATGGGTCTATCTCTTGACTCTGCCTTCCTCTATGTGGACTTCAATCTCAGCTGCTTGTGGTAGGAAGATGGTGACAACAGCATCACCCACCCATACAATTGTCTCAGGTTTCAGGGTCAGTGGATAAAAATAGGAGTTATATTCTCAGAAGTCTAAAGAAAAATTTCCTTACCTTTCATTAGCCCACACTTGGTAATATGACCTCTTTGTAGCAATCAGAGGGAAAGGCAGCAGATGATAGGTCCAGGCCTAGGTCATGTAACCACTCTATACTAATCAGAGGGAAATACAACAGACCAATGGACACAGGCCTGGATCACATGTGTGCCCCTGGAGTGAACTGGAGTGCACAGAGTCAGTGTCATGGACCACATGAAACCACAAGTAACTATAGTTCCTTTAGAATAAGAAGGGATGATTTTAAAGAGGAAATCAGAATGCACTTTTTAGATA
>NW_006159769.1:230393-238245 GCF_000334495.1 Tupaia belangeri chinensis
CAAAAACAACAGATGTCCACTACAGTTGAACTGTTGTCATTATATTCTAGCTTTGCTGGGAAAAAGCCACTAAGAACAAATTCAGCAAATCACAGACTTGCACTGAAGAGACACAAGAATCTAAGAAGCTCAGCCTCTTTTCTCTAAATAGAACATAGTTTATACTCTCAAAGACAGATGCTTATTTATTCTGTGCTGAGAGCTCTCTAGCCAAGAGGATTCCCAATATCCTTCCTTCTCCATATTGTTGCAGGCTTTGTGACTCTTCCTTGTTAAAGAGAAAAATGGGGAGGGGATATTTTAAATAGAGTAATAAATATGCTTGCAGGAAAGCTAAAGAGCTATGTTATTTCACAATTTTGGAATTCAGAGCAATTAAAAAAGTAAACAATCATATTGGCTCAAAGGGGAGAATCTTTTAATCTTTGAAACAACTTTATTTGGATTATTTTGGCTTGTCCAGAGACTCTCCCTGTGGCTGTATTATAAATCACTTCTCATGTTTTCATTATATACTGTTCTGTTGGGGCTTGTGAAATAAGGAATTACTTATTACATTTAGTTCCTGTGTGATGGGGCTTTTCTGTAATTCACATGTTGCTTGATATACTATGAATTCATATCCTTTTAGAAATGTAGTTTGGAAGCAATTTTCATTAAAATTTCTTATAACATATAAATCTGAGATCATTGGACTGAGGCCTTGTTTACACAAATTGCCAATGCTAGTACTATTTCATGGAGTTTAAAAGTAGGATGTGTTTTTCGAACTGGTCTCTGATGATGAACATTTGGAGATGATTTATGATTTCTAGAAAAACACTTGTTCCCTAAACAGGTGAAATTAATCCCTTTATAGTTCGATACCAATGCAATTTAATTAAACTAATCTTTAAGAACTGAAAAGGACATTTCTTTCTCTTGCTAACTGAGCTTGAGAATCTGGGGGATCTAGCAAACTTAAAACACATTTGAGAGTGTTTCTATGATGGGTAATATCAGTTCTTGAGTTTCATTATTCCACTGAGGTTATAGAGTATCTCGGTTATCATTTAGAGACTGCCATACCCATATGTTTTATTATGGTCTCGACTATCTTCTATTGGGCTAAATTATTATCATTATAATTTTGAGTGAAAGAGAAAGGATACATCAGGAATTTTTTGGCAAGGTTGCTCAAAATGACAGTCTCCCATCCCAATCTGTCAGCTAAGACCACAGGTGTCCACTGTGCCTAACTTATCTGCATTGGTCCAAGAACTAAACCTTGGCTCCCAGAGCTGTGTTAACCTTGCACAGTGGTGTCCCACCACCTGCATCATGTAGTGAGGGCATATTGGGCTAAATTCTTAGAAAGAACAAAATATTCACAGAAAGTGTGCCAGAAGAAAGCTGAGTAGGCAATTGCCTACACTATAATTCAAGGAATGTCAGAGGGAATCTACTTAAAGATTGAGATCCCACAGAAATGGCCCATAAGGTGCAATCAACAAATATTTGCTCAATAAAGGGAAACATAAAAGAATGGATTAGTATAAAGCCATCTTGGAGACAAAATTAGAAAAGTGTCATTTAAATAGTTCCTTTTAATTTGCCTCCTCACTTCTACACCAGTTTACTTTTACAATAGTGACAACCCTTGGCATTAAAGAATATCATACCAGGGCTCAGAGAAGAATGTCTACACCCACACTCCCAGAAATAAAATAACTGTGAACAGTGATAAAACCTTCAAAATACAAAAAGTTCCTTGAATTATTAAAAATAAGACAATTTCCTTTGTTCTGCCATACTGGCAGAATTTCTGTCTTCTGCAGAAACCCATAACCATCATGTCTAAGTAACTGGTAATCTCAAATGTATTAGTCACAGAGAGCTCCTAGTTTTTACTATTCTAAAGACAACATTCATAGACATTACCATGTGAGTGGCACCCTGGAGTTGTGTTCTAAACACCCTCTAGTTACTCTACTTGACATCTTTTCAACGAATTTGTTGTTTGTCTAAAACCTAAATTCTTTGGGCTTGGTTTTGATCCCATATTCATTACTAAGTTTGCAAAAAGTATTGCTGTAAACTAATGTGTTATTTTTTCTTTCTCCCTGTTTTTGTGGTTTGTGGGGCTGACATTCAGCAAGAAGAATTCCAAGATGAGCCTAAAAGTCTTGTGTTGGAACAGAAGACGACAGCAGGTAGAGTACATTCAGTGTGATTCCTGTTTTCTGGGCTGCTGTTGCTAACAGCAAGACTCAGAGCAACCAAAAACTCTGCAGATTGCAAAGGAAAAATCTCTGTATTCCAAATGATTGGAAACACAACTAGAAATGTCACTTATGATGCATTCCAGGCACAACATCTGGGCAATCTGGTCATGATGCAGAAAATAGCTTGTTCTCTTCTTTGTCTTTTCTTTTATTGATTTCAGTTCTCAATGAACAATGCTTACAAAGAAATAGATGATGATAATCAGTTCTCAATGAACAATGCTTACAAAGAAAGTAGATGATGATGATGAAAAAAAATCAAATTCAGTAATGCAATCCTAAGATAAGTAGTATAGTTACTTACTGAAATATTTGTGATTATCTTGGAAAATGTTTTCTCGATAACTTTGCTGTTTTTTTAATGTTAGTGGGTAGTCAAATATGCAGCTTTGCTAAAGCTATTTACCCCATAATGAGACTTCCTATGAGATAATGTGGAAAGAAACAAATGATGAGTGAGCTTATAATTTAGTTTACAGCTAAAATCAGTAATGATGAAAGGCAATGGTCATAAAAATAAACATTAGCCAAATGGACCTATTAATAACGAAAGCTAAATCTTAATACTCTTAGTCTCTATTTTCCAACAGTCTCTAGTTTGCTGTTTTACATGATTTAGTGTTAGTAGACAACTCCAGAGGTATTTGCTGCTGGCACAGACTCATGCTCTTGTAATTTAATGGAAATTTGGGAGCAGGCTTAAGAAATTGGAAATAATAACAAAAAGAGCATACAAAGTAGAGAAAAAGAGGCACCCTACGATGGCAAAAATGAAGAAGAGGGAACTAGCAATAACTAGCTCCACAATTTTCCTTTCCAGTCTCCCCTCCCAAGTTTCGTGTACCCCTACAATGACAAGCATTGCTTAAGTTTAGTGCCTCTTCTGCAAGGACATGTTCTCTTTGCAGATCCTTGTATGGCTGGCTCATCATTCAGTCTCAGCTCAAATGTCCTGTCCCAGAGTAAAATTCCCTGACCTCCTTCACATGGCTGGCTCATCATTCAGTCTCAGCTCAACTGTTCTGTTCCAGAGTAAAATTCCCTTACCTCCTTCATTCTTCTGAAACCATCTTCATCCCACTGCACAGTTAAGATTTTTTTATAGCACTTATTTTTATAGCACAAAGTCATCTTTATGTTGGCCTCTGTTTTTTACTTTTATTATTTTAAATTTTATGCCAGAGGGATGGAAGAGAGAGAGAGAGAGAGAGAGAGAGAGAGAGAGAGAAAGAGAACTCCTTAATGGGGTTGGTCATACCATAATCCTTTTTCTTCAAATTCTCCATCTTGTCAGAATCCCAGTCTTGTGCAAATACACCCAGCATGTTTTTTAAGCTGCCTTGGCTGGGACTCAGACCTCGGCTGAACATGTAGTTCCAGTCATTCAGTTAGGCACAGTGCAGCCCTAGTGTGTGGTCCATTTACTTACTTTCTCTTATAAAGCAGGACCATAGTTTATCTTGTTTGTTGGTGTCCTTAGCACCTTGGACAGTGCCTGGCACATAGTAGTCATTCAGGAAATGCTTGTTAAATGAATGCCTCATGGCCCTCTCTTTCTCTCTGTAATGGGGATGTAAGCGGGGTGGGTTTGATGTGGGCTGATTATATCTATTTTAGATTCCTGAGATAAGATAGGCCCTTGCCCTCATGACAACAAATTATGTCTAAGAGAAAGATATTTACAACATGACAAATAACAAGATAGATAAAATCAAAGTGCTACTGGGCGCAATGAGGGAGAGGCAATTAAGTGTATATTAGGAAAGGCAAACCAAAAAAGGCTTACTGGGATTCATGGTATTTGAAGTGCAGAGTCTGAAAGCAGAGGTACAGTAAGGGCACACTTGGAGCTCACATACATACCTCTGAAAATGGATCTGAGTGCAACGTTTCCAAACTTATTCTTGATTTTCAGTTCCTCAGCTAGAGGAGAAGGCTGGGACAATAGTCATGGCTGTGTCGATTCAAGTTTAGCCAACTAAGAAACTCTGAGCTTCCCAGCTGCTGTTATAAATGATAATCTTTTCTCTCTGGGTATAGTGCCCAATACACTGAAGTCTGTTCATATGCATCAGAAGAGCACAACTACTCACCAAATAGCTTATATTCTAAGATATAAGCTATTACACTGAATCCTCCTATGGCATCTCAGGATGAGAAAAATAGACATCTCATTCTCAAAAAGGCTGCTAGGAGTCCCAAATCCTTAGATCCTCAGAGTGTATTACTGGAAATATGGTGTAGCTACAAAGACTTCCCTCAGCAAATATATTTGCAGGTCAAACATCTCATGAAACGTAATTCTGCAGAAAAGGATGGACAGAGCTTAGAAGCCTAGAATCCCAATTTCTTTGTGACCAACTGGTACGGTTTTAGATTTTGGATATGTGAATAAATGACTTATTTTCCCGCTTTCTTTTAAAAACAGATAATACTACTATTCTCTAAGTGGAAATTTCAGGCAGAATATGCATGGTTTATTACTAAGAAAATGCTTGGGTCAATCTTATTTTGGGGATTGCTATAGAATATTTTTCTTTTATTCTTTTTTGGTTTTTGGCATAGGGTGGATGTGCTTGCGAGAGAGAGACAGAGAGAGAGAGAGAGAGAGAGAGAGAGAGAGAGAGAGAGAGAAAGAAAGAAAGTGAGAAAGCACACCCATGGAGAATGACCATGCTGAAATCCCTTCTCCTCCATTCTCCTCTCAGGATTTTTGGTTACATAAACACACATGCCAGGCATGTTTATCAAGACTCCAGGTCCAGGACTTTAACCCTTAGTAAGCCATGTGGGATTTGGCCACCTTCACCACCATGTCTCTTGTTGGTCTTAGTGTTTTTTCTTTATTCAGGATTTATTCCTGAATGTGTGTCTTTGTACTATGTCTTCAGTATACTCTTGTCTCTAGTTTTAGTCTGTTCAATCTGGATCTTCCTTAATCATTTATTTATTTAATTATTTATTTATTGCCATTGGGCATGAAGCTTGACTAAAGAGAGACACAGAAAGACAGACAGAAAGAAAGTGAGAAATCGCTCCTTAGGGGGATGATCATGCCACAATCCTTTCTCATCCTCCTCCTGGGATTTGGGACATGTATACACATTTACTTGGAGTGATTCTCGAGCCACCAAGTCCAGAACTTGAACCATGGTTGACCATGTGGGAGTTTAGCACCTTAACTAACATGTCACCTGCTGGACCCTCATTATTCTTGGAAATCCTGCTAGGTATTAATAAAGTCTGTTAGATGATTTGAAAAGTATGAACTTAGACAATACACATTAATTGAATGTCTACTATGTGGTAGATCTTGTGGTAGGAATTATGCCATTTTTAGAGTGTAAATAAAGTAGGCATGGCTTATGGAGCTTACGAAAAATGAGAAATGAAACATAGCCATTAGATACATGTTTAAACTTACGGAGAAATGACAGTCTTTAAACGAATAAACTGTAAATTTAAAAGAAAGTAGGGTGCTGTGGAAGTCTTACTCATGGAGCTTATAGTTACAAAAGGTCTGTAAAACATGGTCCCAGATGGGCCAACAGATGGGATGATGGTTAAAGCACTGGACTCCCACATGGCTGACTGTGGTTCAAGCCTCTGACCCAGTGGCTTGAACTCATGCTGGGTATGTGTGCATGCATGTCCCAAATCCTGAGAAGAGAATGGAGAAGGGACTATTGTATGGCCCTCCTCCATGAGGTGTGCTTTCTCACTTTCCCTCTGTCTTTCTCTAGCAAGCTCATGAGCCTTATACAAAAACCTAAAAGGAAAGGAAAGGTAAGGTAAGGTAAGGTAAGGAAAGGAAATGAAACGAAACGAAATGAAACAAAACAAAACAAAACAACACAAAACAGCCTTATACAAAAACCTAAAAGGAAAGGAAAGGTAAGGTAAGGTAAGGTAAGGAAAGGAAAGAAAACGAAACGAAACAAAACAAAACAAAACAAAACAAAACAAAACAAAACAAAACAAAACAAATTGACCCAGAAAGCTCAGACAAAAGGCAGAATATAGCATATGCTGAGACAGGAACAAGAGTAGGGTGATTAGATACAGTAAAAGGGGGGAGATGACTCAGTTTAGGGGATCCAGGAAATTTCCAAGATAATGTGACACCTAAGCTGGGCCTTGAATGATACATCTGAAATTCATTCGTGAAGACAGACACATTAGCCAGGGTATTAATAAAGTGAAAACCAAATACTAAATGGAATCCAAAGTGATACCTATTTGGCCTTCAGCCTATTTTTTTCAGCTGATGACTTAACTTTAGGCATTACCACTTTATCCTGAGGTCTATAATTTATACTTGCAAAGTTTACTCAGGGACAGTGATGGAGTACAGTTCACATGGATGTGTATTTAATCTTTACCACCATCATTACCTGGCTCTTTAATAATTCAGTGTGTATGTACATTTGTTTTATATTATTTTGCTTTGCTTTACTAAGTGACTTGTCTACAATAGATAGAACACCTATGTCCTCTCAGAATCAGCCAGCATTTCCCCTTTGATTCTATGGATGTATTAACTGAGAGGGTAGCCTGCTTAGAACAAGTCCCTTTTAATATGATATAGCATGAGCTGTGGTCGGCCAGTGTCGCATTTCAGTAAGAGGAGTGCCAGGCAGGTTCTGCAGGTAGATGAAGTCTACCTTTGCACTTGAGCCCACCTTTTCTGTGCTCTGCTCCTCCTCAGGGAAGAGGGGTCTCTCCTTACTACCTTTGGTTCCCAGTTTCTCTACCACTCAAAGGGCATGCAATCAGGCATGTATATCTTTTTTTTTTTTTTTTTGAGAGAGGTTTTTGCTATATGGCGCGTGCACGCGCCAGAGAGAGACATAGAGACAGAAAGCGAGAAATCACCCCCCAGGGGGGATGGTCACGCCACAATCCCTTCTCCTCCATTCTCCTCTCAGGATCTTGGGCACGTACGCACATGCGCCCGGCATGAGTTCTAAGCCACCGGGTCTGGAACGCGAACTACGGTCAACTACGTGGGAGTCCAGCGACATAGCCATTACGCTAACTGCTGGTTCCCAGGCATGTATATCTTGATACACTGTCAACTCTCATCAGCCTGCCAGTATTTTAAATCGCAAATATACCTATGTGACAAAAAGATGTAGTGTTTTATAAAGGTATTTTAAATATCAGCAAGCAGGTAAAGAAGGATATGGGCAATAGGAATGATGGTGGGGTGGGACACCCAGGAGCAACCACATTGCATGGTTAGTCACTATTTTTTTTTAAAAATCTGGGCACAGGAAGGCCCAGAATCATGGAAATATTCCATGAAGACTCCATTAGACAGTTTGCTTCCTAAAGGTAGGGATTATGTTTCTTTAAAGAAGGCTAGATTTTGAATTAAAGATATCATTTAAAAGATTCATTGGCCCAGCTGCAGTGGTGGACAGACAGCACCACCATCTGGGAGACTGGAAGCCATATGGGAAGCCTGGGTTTGGTTCCCAGTTAATCTGAACATTCTGGACATGGCTGTACATGCCTGTTATCTTGGTAGCAAGAGGATCATGAAGTGGCAAGACCCTGTTGAAAATTCCTATCTCTATCTCTTT
>NW_006159769.1:238270-238567 GCF_000334495.1 Tupaia belangeri chinensis
ACAAGGGAAAGAAAGAAAGATGCACTGCATCCTTTGGATATAATATTCAATGAAAAAAATCAGGAAAAGAATACAAAACTGGATCTGGATTATGTTAATAACTCTGCACTGGGAAAATGAAGAATGGGATAATGGAGGCCTATGAAAAATGGTGAGATGTTGGGTGAAGGCTTAGTTAAGGGAAGTTTTCCATACTTCCATACTTAACTCCTTTAATGTGTTCAGAATGTTGTCTGGATAATAGAGACTAAAACAAAGATGTTTTACTAATAGTGACAAGGAGGAAACTGTAATGTC
>NW_006159769.1:238598-251259 GCF_000334495.1 Tupaia belangeri chinensis
TATTTGAAGCTTCACAATGACTCTGAGAACAAACCAGTTACTGGCACTAGCTGAGAACAGGACAGAAACTAGTTTACCTGTTCTCATCTGGGCTTATGCCTCATTTCTTAGTAGCTGCTACACCAAAAGCAGTCTTTCTTTCTGTGAGTGTTCAAAGTGTTGCAGAGATACAGAACCACTCTGTTTATATATATATATATATATACACACACACACACACACACATACATACACACACACACCATACATATACACACACATATATATTATATGTATATATATGATTTGTTATGAAGAATTGACTCGTGATTATAGAGGCTTACAGGTCCCACAATCTGCTATCTGCGAGCAGGAGACCCAGGAAATTCGATGATACAATTCTAGCCTAAGTCTGAAGGCCTGAGAACCAGAGGAGTAATGGAAGTCCAAGACTGATGTCCCAAATCAAACAATGAAGCAGGAAGCAAAGGAGACAAATTCCTCCATCTTACTCTTTTTGTTCTATTCAGGTCCTCGAAAGATTGAATCATGCCTACCTACATAGAGGAGAGTTATCTGCTTTACTGAGTCCATTGATTCACATGCCAATTTCAATCTCATCTGAAACACCTTCATAGGCAAACCCAGAAATAATGTTTAATCTGATGTTTAATCTCATTCAAACTGACACATAGAATTAACCATCACACTTTCCCTAAGTAGTCTATTTTTTCCTTGTCATATTTTTCTTTACCACATCCTTCTATGGTTGCTCTGCCTTTTTATTTTAGAGAGGAAGTTTTATGATGAGCTTTCATTGAATCTCTATGACACTGATAGGCACTTGGAACAACAAGTCAAGCATGTGTGTACATACAATAGCCTACAGAAGTCATTGGTATTGAATAAGTTAAAATTGAACACTTTTTTTTTTAGTATAGTCTTGGGTTTAAAAAGAAACTACAGATTCTGATCTTACTAATTTTATTTGTTGCCAAGTGAATAGAAATTTTGTTGTACTGATTTTCTGGAGGGAGGGGATAGATTAATGATCTTTCAGAGGTGGCATATCATCTCTTCAATTATTCATTCATTTTCTTATGAACAGGGAGAAAAATGAATGCGCATCTGTGCTTTGTTGAGAGGTCTCTCTAAAACTAAGTTGCATCCTTTCTAGTTGCTATGTTTTTAAAAAATGTGAACTATGTTTAAAAAAATGTTGGTTCCATCTTGCTATCCTTATCCATGCATTGCTTAAGAAACCAACCAAGTTTTTACATATATTTTTAAATGCTAAAACAACTCTCAAATCTCTTAAAATTCAATACAACCTGTGAAATCCTATTCTCTTTTAGGTTACACTGAATCTGTGCTTCCAGAGCTTCAAAGATTATACTTTATCATACGGGGCAGAACCCTGTAAGTTATAACAGTCAAAGTATTTCATCAGAACACACTCTTTTTGCTCAAGGTCACCTAGAGCTGAGAGGGGCCCAGCACATTTTTGGGGTTGGCTGTCTGTCTATGTCATCTGCATTTAGTCAAGTTTTCATTTCCTGTGGTTTGTAGACTTTTTTTTTTTTTAAGTGTAAAGCATGAAACCCCAAACGGTTAAATTTTTTCAACCAAAAACGGATGCAATGAAGAAAAAAATACATATATTTTTTAACTTTTATAGGGAAGTGAGACGGGGGTTACACTGAGCAGCCTGGGGAGCCACAGAACTTTACTGAACACGTGAGGCCAGTCCCCTGTGGCAAAGTCAGTGGTACTCAGAGTTTAGTCTTCTTGCTGGGAGTCCTGGGAGTGACAAAATTAGACCCATTTTCTGACAATTCAGACAAAGTACCTGCTTTTACTTTACAAGGGGACTTCATAAAGCTCATGGGAAAATGGAATTAGAGTCTAAGTTTATTTTGGTGCAAAGATATTTTTTTAAATCCATGCATATTTTTTCATAATATATATTTTCCACCAATTTTTCAATTACCCCTCTCTCCATCTCCCATAAAGGTCATGAGAAAACAGTCAAATGTGAGGCTTCTGTTTGAACCACTACATTTCAGTTGCACCCTCTCTTTGTGGAAAAAAAAAAAGTGACTTATCTTCTGTACAGTCTTTTCTGAAAATCTGGCCAAAGAATGAATAGAAAACCATTCAGGTTGTAAAGTTAGATGAAAGGAGGGCTGTTCTTCCTCCATTCTGAGTTTACTTCTATCTCCTTGACTCCAGGGCAGATAGTCTGAGAGTCCATGGGAGGTCTTTTATTAGAGATCATGCTATTGGTAGGGTGTGGATAAGTTTTAGAGAAGACCTACTCAGTCTCCAAACTCCTTTATGGGACTTTTTGGTCTGCATGACTCCTTCAGTCAGGCTTGTGCTCTCAGTGAGATTTTCCTTGACAACATTCTACAAAAGTGAAAACTTTCCTTCAACTCTTAACTCTTCTATCTTGTTTTTCTGAAACCACTTATCACTATCCTACACACCATATAGTTCATTTGCTTTTTGTCTGCCTTCCTCCTCTGAAAGGTATGCGACAGGAAGACTGGATGTCTGTCTCACGTGCTACTAATGTCCACCTAATGAATGCCTGGAATGGAGCTGGACAGACAGCAGGTGCTCAAAAAGTATTTGTTGAATGAGGAATGAATGCTTGTTCTTTTCATTTAAATTCTTCCTAAAGCAATGAGATGAATCAGAAACTGAACATCGTCTTTTTCTATTATTTCCCCCCAGCTTCTAGCATAATACCTGGAATATGTAAGAACTCAAATCATTTGAGTCCAAAAATGAATGGATGATCAAGTCTGGTTTTCAGTACAGCTTGTGATATAAAAACTGTCATTTATCTGAGTATTTAACAAGCATGAAGTAAACCATGCTAACTCATGGGAGTCAAAATGAGTCAGACATGAGTCTTGCCTTCAAGAAACTAAATGTACTTCCTTTTTCCCAGGTTTACTTTTTTCCATCTCTTTAACCCTTGGACAATCTGAAGGTTTATAGGAGGACATTTTTTTTTTTTTTTGAGAAAATCCTACTGGAAGATGTGGATTACTTTCAGGGAAGACTTAGTCCTTAAGGGTTTTTGTTTTTTGTTTTTTTTTTTTTTTGAGCCTTAACCCTTATGCCTCTATTTTCACTTAAAGAATTACTGCTGGGAACCAGCAGTTAGCGTAATGGCTATGTCGCTGGACTCCCATGTAGTCGACCGCGGTTCGTGTCCCCGACCCGGGGGCTTACAACTCACGCCGGGCGCGTGTGCGTGCGTGCCCAAGATCCCGAGAGGAGAATGGAGGAGAAGGGATTGCGGCGTGACCATCCCCCCTGGGGGGTGATTTCTCGCTTTCTGTCTCTCTGTCTCTTTCTGTCTGTCTGGCGAGCGCACGCGGTCTACAGTGAAAATCTCTCAAAAAAAAAAAAAAAAAGAATTACAATCTTGTCTCTCTATTCCAAATAGTGATTAGATTTTCACTATCATATAAATTCTTATATGTTTGTTGCTGGAGATTTACTAGAAGAACACAGACCTGTTTAAGTGATTCCTGATTCCAAGAGCTGAAAACAGTGCTGGATTGGAGGTCATGTGCCGCTCTCCACAGTCATGGGCTCTAGAGATATTTCTAGAATTTACTGATAGATTATACATTATTACCAAGTAGGAGTAAGTAGGGGAAAACTTCGTGGACTTTTTTGTTTCTTTGTTTTCTAAGTTTTCTCCACCTGCTAAATCAGTTGGACTTGTCCTAGAATCCAAGGGGATGTTTCTCTGGTGGCTAGAAGTAGGTGTGGGAATGTCTTTGGCAGGCAAAGAGAGCAGCAATGGTATGCATAAGATCTAAAGTGAAGAGAGAGTCCCTGGCCTGCCTATTAAAGATGTACCAACCTGCTTCTAGGTGTCAAACTAATGTAGTAGAATTTCTAGGTGCTTAGCACTCTCCATGGCCAAACTTATAAAGTGATATGACCATCTGTGGCTCTGAACCCATAGCCTTCATCCTCCTCAGGGTCACACATAGAGCAATTTGCTTTTTCTCCTCTGCAGAGAGCTAAATGCTTCCAGATTTTTTTTTTCAGGAAATTCAATAGACACTTTTTGTCCACAAGCAGGAAAATACAGATTGAAATAAAAGTGAGGGTTTGGTTTCAGTCTCTGTGTTCAAGGTACACCTAATATGCTGCTGATTGGATACCGGGACCTTAAAGAGATGCACCTGCATGGCTGGCCGTTAGTACTGATGTTGTGCCAACATGCCCATGAGACACCTCAGCAGATTTACTATGTACCATACTCCATCCAACCCTTTGCCTTCTTGGCACAGTAGAAGCAGAAGCACAGAGCTTTCCAGAAGTTTAGCAAGGCAATAAGGTAAATTGATGACTAGAAATGAAATTTTTACTATAATAATCTATGAGCAGAACTGCCTAATTTTCTTATGCCACAAGATGTATTACACTTTCTTTTAATATATATTTATTTATTCTGTTTAAAATTCAATGTTGGTTCTTCATAAAAATCCTTTTGAGGAGAAAGAATTATGAAGGTGACATTAATACAAAATAGGAAGTAAAGCAATGGTCTTTAAATGTTTCCCTCCTGGAGGAATCTCTACACACTTGCCAATTTCTTCCCCAGTATAGGAATACAATACATGTTAGTGCATGCTGTGGATCTGGGTGCCCAACCAGCTTTCTCCTCAAAGTGCACCCTCCTCCCATTTTTAAGGTTTAGAGGGTGGAATCATCATCTAGAAATTTCAGCTGATGGTACAAAGATTCATAAGAGAAAATTTAAAGTTTTAAATACATGTTAGTGCATGCTGTGGATCTGGGTGCCCAGCCAGCTTTCTCCTCGAAGTGCACCCTCCTCCCATTTTTAAGGTTTAGAGGGTGGAATCATCATCTAGAAATTGCAGCTGAGAGAAAATTTGAAGTTTTAAAATTTCAAACACTGTTGCTATTGTCATTGTTGTTTCTGCTATTTACCTATGTTTCTCTGCAAACATTTAAATGAAGTGATGCTATTTGCCTTAGAGGTCCCCTGTAGCATCAGGTTCTTTATTTCCTCCCATTCTCTGGTTCAACTTGGCTTGCAGCCACCAAGCCTTATTATATACATCAATGCTTCATGGTAGATCAGTCTTGCTGCAGAATTTGTATATGCGATGGGCACAGGGTGAGTTGAAAAGACATTAAAGGAGAGATCAACAGATGGTGTAATGATTATGTTGCTGAACTCCCACATAGTCAACCAAGGTTAAAGTCCCGGACCTGGCAGCTTAAAACACACGCCAGGGTGTGTGTGTGTGCATGTGTGCTCAAAATCCTGAGAGAATGGAGAAGGGACTGCAGTGTGGGAAGCCCCCCTGAAGGGTGATTTCTTGTTTTCTGTCTCTCTCTCTCTCTTCGACGAGCACAGGCACCCTATATCAAAAATCTCACTTAAAAAAAAAAAAAAGACAAGACATTAAGGAACTTATCCTAAAGTTGTTTATGCCCCACACTTTATGTAATACTGACAGAATGTCTGTATCAAAGACAGAGATGAAAGAGGCTGATGACTTGGAGTGCATACTGGCCCCACTTCTCACATCCTAAAGCTTCCTCTTATCTACCTGCCCTAACCCACCTCAAGAGTAGTTAACCAGGGAACCAGCAGTTAGCGTAATGGCTATGTCACTGAACTCCCGCGTAGTCAACTGCAGTTCACATCCCAGACCCGGTGGCTTAAAACTCACGCCGGGCGCGTGTGTGTGTGTGCCCAAGATCCCGAGAGGAGAATGGAGGAGAAGGGATTGCGGCGTGACCATCCCCCCGGAGGGTGATTTCTCTCTTTCTGTCTCTATGTCTCTCTCTGTCTGTCTAACAAGCGCACGCACCCTATAGCGGAAAAAAAAAAAAAAACTCTCAAAAAAAAAAAAAAAGAGTAGTCAACAAGTCCCCGTGGGGCTTGGTGAATAAATAGTACACCCTGCTTGCCTCTTGCATAGATAACTGTGGAGTATGTTCCACACTGGCTCACTAAGCCCCCCCCGCACCTAAAGGAATAGCTGTTGTGATAAAAGTCCTCCCTTTCCTTAATGCCCCACTCCACTGTGCTTCATTTATCTCCCACATAAACTATTTCTACCCAAATTCCTGTCTCAAGGTTTGCTTCTGGGGAACCTGAGCTAAGAGAGGGTCCCTTGGGGAAGTCACTGCCTTGATAAAAACATAACATATTTAAAGCATCAATGAGACTGACTGAGATTGGGAAATAATCAAACCCCCAAAGTTTCAATGACAATTTAAAAATTAAATGCCAAAAGCTTCTTCAACTACTCTAAGTTACTAAATTACTCAGACTGAGGAAGTGAGGTCACTAAAAAGCCAACCAAACAAAAACTTCTCTGACTACTCAATACCTAACCTTTACTGAATGCAGTGCTTGATTCTATGTGTCCTTTAAGGGATGCTTAATGATTAGTAAAAGGGAGGGACCAGCAGATGGCATAATGGTTGTGTCATGGACTGTGGTTCGAGTCCTGGACCCAGTGGCTCAAAACACACTGAGCATGTGTGCGTGCATGCCCAAAATCCCAAGAGGAGAATGGTGGAAAAGGGACTGTGGTGTGGCATCCCCCCTGAGGGGGTGGTGATTTCTAATTTTCTCTTTCTCTTGCTCTCTATCTCTGGTGAGCACACATGCCCTATAGCAAAAAATCTCTCTCTAAAAAAAAAGGAAAAAAAGAAAAAAAAAAAGATTAGTGAAAGGGAGGGAGATTCTTCCACCTTACAGCTGACTACCACAAAACATATCTGCTTAATTACCACCACATTTCAATTTGAATCTGCTTGGTTTAAGAGTGAATTTGGGGAGAACCAGCAGTTAGCGTAATGGCTATGTCGCCAGACTCCCATGTAGTTGACCGTGGTTTGTGTCCCGGACCTGGAGGCTTAAAACTCACGCCGGGCACGTGTGCGTGCATGCCCAAGATCCTGAGAGGAGAATGGAGGAGAAGGGATTGCAGTGTGACCATCCCCCCGGAGGGTGATTTCTTGCTTTCTGTCTCTATGTCTCTCTCTGTCTGGAGAGTGCATGTGCCCTATAGCGAAAACCTCTCCAAAAATAAATAAATAAATAAATAAAAAGAGAGGATTTGGCAACCAGCCATACCAGCAATTGCGTAATGGCTAAGTTGCTGGACTCCCATGTAGTCAACTGCGGTTCAAGTCCCAGACCCGGTGGCTTAAACTCACACCGGGTGCTGTGCGTGTGTGCCCAAGATCCTGAGAGGAGAAAGGAAGAGAAGGGATTGCGGCATGGCCATCTCCCTGGGGGGTGATTTCTCGCTTTCTGTCTCTCTGTCTTTCTCTGTCTTTCTGGCAAGCAAACGTACCTTGTAGCAAAAACCTCTCCAAAAAAAAAAAAAAAAAGTGGATTTGAATCACAAAATCATTTATTTTTGAGCCCGCCAAGTATGAACTCTAATGCTTAGCTCAGTAGCTGGCTGGTTCTGTGTGAACTTGAATAATCAACCACATAGCCTGTTTTGAACCTCCCTTTTTTTTTTTAAGGCAGTTTAGAAAAGAACACCTCTGGTTTCTATCCTTCATCACATAAAGATGATGAGAGAAAAAAAAAAAAACATGATAGTAAAATGTTAATGAAGACCTTTCTCTAGTGAATTATGGTTTTTCTATTAATGAATTCACAAATTACGGCTATAAGGAATAAGTAGGGTTAATATGCTGTCTATGTTCCACACAGACATTCAGAAAACAGTAAGCAAGTAACATAACAGAACATTTTCTTTTTGGAAAACCTGTAAGGTGATTTGAACTGCTTATGACTGATGTTACAAACAGGGCAAACTTAGCTTGTCTATGTGTTCTGTTTAGCTTTTAGTCTTTAAAAGACTTTTAAGGGCCAGGTGGTAGCAGTGGTTAAGGGGGCTGGATCCCACATGGCTAACTGCATGGCTCCCGTCCCAACCCTGAGTCTTGAAAAACATGTTGGATACATGTGCATGTGTGCCCAAAATCCTGAAAGGAGAGAGAAATGTGATCGTACCTCATAAGGGCTACTTTCTCACTTTCTCTTACTCCCCAAGACACCCACCTCATGAGTTCATATACTCTCTAACAAATTTTAAAACAGATTTTTAAAAAAAAATGGTTGCCAATGTTTAAAAGCTTGAAAATTTTATGTAAAAATCTAGGTTCCTATTTCTCTTAAAGAAATTCTAAAAACTAGTCAAACCAGGCCTGTATTCCTAAGCAGTAAAAGAAACACACACACACACACACACACACACACACACACAAAGGCAGATGGAGTCACATTTTTAGTCATTACCTCCCCGTCCTGTCTGGCCCCTACAGGCATGTGAGGCTCAATTTCCCAGTTTATGGCAAGAGGAGAAACAGGAGAAAAAAGGAAGAAACCCAAACAAACAATAAACCTCACCATTCAGGCAAGAAGAAACACTTGCTCATATGTTTATAGTTTTATGGGCAATGTTATGTCTTTGCTCTTAATCAGAAATCTTGTCTTTGGCTGTCATCTGAGGAGCAGATAAGATTGGGTGGGGGGTGGTATTGCTATGGAAACAAGGAAGGAAATAAAGCTGGTGAGCACTTACCTGGGCCTGTGATCTTTACACAATTCTCTGAAACTTCCTGCCCTTACATTTTACAAAGAGACCAATACTGTACTATGTAGAGGCCTTTCAGTAATGGAGGATTGCAAAGCATTGTTTAACAGTGAAGGGTACCACTAGAAATGGAGCTATTTAATGGATGAGTGCATCTGAACAGCTAGATATACACTTCTAGTTGCCACCGTGATGACACAGATAGCTGGAGGTCTTGGAATGCCTGCGAACCCCTAGGCCTTCTCCCTTCCAGGGAGCTGTGGCCACCTGTAGCCACCTCACCGTGGAGGGAAGGATGGCTGCTTCTCTCTTGCTCGGCAAGGCAAATGATGTAAAATTGCCTTGGTAAGCATTTGCCCATCTGGCTGTGTGCCTGGCACCTTTTAGATAGATTTTGATCAAGCATGACCCCAATGTGTATAGTAATCATGGAAAATTTCAGCTTTGCTATCCAAGGAGAAACTGACAAAAGGGACAAAGTGCCCTTGGCTTTTTCCAAGTCATGAGAGCCAAACAGATCAGAGACTCAGAAAGTGAAGGCATGTTTTGCAAAAGGCCTGATCTGGTTATTTGCCTTTAATTGTAAATACTGTGGCGGGCTTATATTTGGTCATACGTTTAATTCATCCATGTGCTTGGCAAGCATTTATGGAGTCTTTTCCTTGTGCTGGGCACTGAGAGAGAGCTGTAATTTTTGCTTTCTTGGTTTTATGATCAGCCAGAGCCAGTTACTATTCTCTACCCTCACGGCTATGTTTCCAGAAGTTTAGTCCTTATTGTTTTTTTCTCTGTCATTGCTCCCTTGTACTACGTAGGCTCATGGTATGTAGTTTCTTCTTCCAACAACTTGAAAAGGCTTAAAGAAAATGGACCATTGTATCAAATCCTTTCAGTGACTACAACTATTCCAATTTCTTGCCACTTAGAGCCCACTGATTGTAACCTGAGTTAATCTAGTCTGGCCACCCATTTTCTTTTAGCACATTGGCAATTATGTTTTCTTATTCGGTCTTTTCTCACAAATCAACACAAAACATCGGCATCCCTGCTTGCCTTGATAGTGTAACAATAACAATAGCAAATAACATTTATTAAGTATCTGCAATACATAAGGTGCCTTACTAAGCACTTTACATGGGTTTCGTATGTAATCCCCCTAACAGACCTATGAAGTAGGACTGTATTATCCCCATTTTGCAGATAAGAAAACTCAGACTTGAGAAGTTAATTTATCAAAGGCTATACAGCTAGGAGTTGGAACTCAACCCTGATCTGAGATGAATCCAAAGTCCTATGCTCTTTGCCATTTTAGCAGCTCTATAAAAATTAACGTGTCTTCTCGACAGAGGTGAGAGTTTCTGAGCAGTAACATACTAAGAAGGTTAATTTTATATCCCGATTTGAACTAGTTTATCAAAAAGATCTTAGCTCTAATGTCTTTTAGAAGGCCTGCCCCTCTGGTTTCCTATAAGGATCGAGCCTTGGAGTATAGTGAATTTGTGGAAATTTCCCTGGAAATATATCATACTTCAATTGAGATGAAGTTTGGAAATGTGAATCATTACTTTTTTCAAAGATAGGGTGAGTTTTAAATGTGACTTCACTTTCTGAGGGAACCTCAGAAATTTTAAGGAAAAAAAAGTATAAGCTTATTTTGGTGCAAAAATTTTGTTAAATCCATGCATAGTTTTTTCATAATACACATTTTCTATGAATTTTTTTTTTGAGATTCTTTATATTAGGACATGTTTCAATCTTGGAATCAAAGTCAATTACAAATATCCCCCAGGACTCGACTCTTCTCTCTTTTTTTTGGGAGAGGTTTTTGCTATAGGGCACGTACGCTCACCAGACAGAGAGACAGAGAGACAGAAAGGGAGAAATCACCCCCCGGGGGGATGGCCATGCTGCAATCCCTTTTCCTCCATTTTCCTCTCGGGATATTGGGCACGCATGCACACGTGCCCGGCGTGAGTTTTAAGCCACTGGGTCTGGGACGCGAACCACTGTTGACTACATGGGAGTCCAGAGACATAGCCATTATGCTAACTGCTGGTCCCGAGGACTTGACTCTTCTCTATAAGTGTACATCTTGTATTTGCAGTGCCACCATCTATACTGGCTTCAAGGTTTGAGGTCATGTTGGATTCCTTCTTTCCATTTAATGTCTATATCGGTGTTGATGAACTCCTTTTCAGCATTTCTCATATCTTTTCCAACTTTTCCAGTCTTGCTTGTAAACATTTTAGTTTAGGTCATTATTTCTTCATACCCAAACTATTTTTATAGTTTCCCAGTTGATCTTTCTGTGTCCAGGCTTTATCTTTCTTATAAATCCTACATAGTACTATTAGAGTCTTTATTAATCTATTAAAAATGTTACCTAGGTTTGAAAGTCCAAGTCAAATTCTAGAGTGTCAATGAAGTACATACCTAGATGTCATCTCTCGAGTACCTCTCTTATGGTTGGTAATTTATACGTATGCATGGCTATGTCTTATCTCCTGTAGTAGAGATGGTTAGTTATTTATCTAATATTCATATTCTTTTAGCCATAGAGTCCTGCTATTGTTGGGTACAGTTATAGCCTCGGCTTTATTTTTCATTTCCCTTATACACAGGGCTGGTTAATGATGTATAAGCTGAAGTTGTCAGGGGCATCTTAATTTGGTTTCCTAAAAGGTGAACCCTGAGACAAGGATTCTAGTACAGTGTATTTATTTGGGGGGTGAGCTCAGAAAGCACAGGGGGTAGAAAGAAGTGAAAAAGCATAAGAAAGACAGACAATAAAGCATTTGTTATTAAAAAAACAAAACTGGTTTCATGGTTGAAATTTCATCCGACTGGAGAACTCTGGAATGAGCCTGGGAGTTTTCTCCACCATACTTAACATAATACTCAACTTATCCTTAGAGTGGTGTGTTCTGAAGGGGCAAAAGCAAGAGAACATAGTGAGTATTTTTGAAAAATAGTATATTTGGGGCTGGCAGGTGGTGTGGTGGTTAAGGGTGCTGGACTCCCACATGGCTGACTGTGGTTTGAGTCCTGGACAGCTGGAGGCTTGCTTTTTCTTTTCTTTCTTTTTCTTTCTTTTTTGTTTACACTGTAATTTTCTTCTGAAACATTTTTTTAATTAATTAATTTACATTCATTCCCTGAGTATTGTCACAGCATGAAAAATGTGATTTCCCATCCAGAATACACTGCATAGTGGCTTAATCATACATATTATCATCAATAATTTTCCATTTCTAGTTTCATATATATATGTATATGTGTGTGTATATATCTATATCTATATCTCTCTATATATATGGGTTAAAATATATACATACACACACATATATATGTATATATATACACACATATATATATATGTATGTATATATATATTAACCCTTATTTCTGACCCTCTGCCATTTCCCACCCTCCTCCCACATTATCTCAGGTGTCCACAGTTGTTTTCCATTTCTCCCCCACACACACATTTTATTGACTCACAAAATTTCTTAAATAACCTAACTACTTTCAATAGCAAGTGCAGATGGTATTTACAGCTGTGAATATATGTCTGACTTTAGGAGTGAAATTCTGAGTAGAATGAATATAAGGTAGCACCTAGCTGATGCTATATAGCATACTATGGTCATTAAATAGGTATTTTTAATACATTTTTTAGTTTCAAGAAAAGGCAGTTTTAACTTTAATAAATCAAAGAAATGCTAAGGAACTTCGCTTAAAACTTAAAGCCAGAACAGGTTAGCATTCTGTTCAAACAGTAGGCACATGAACCTATCGACAGCTCAACAGGAAAAAAAAAAAATCCTTAAAACCAGAAACCAAAGCCTAGAAGAAAATCAGCAATGTTTTAGTCAAAAGTCATAGAATGCTATTTCACCAGTTCAGTCTCATGTACTTAATCTATCCTCTGTTGTGGTTCGATCTTCCTGATCAAATTCCGGGATATAATATTCAACTCAAGACTTGTCCTTACGATTAATTTGGCTTTTTTTTTTTTTTTTTTTTTTTTTTGAACCTTTTTT
>NW_006159769.1:251546-286013 GCF_000334495.1 Tupaia belangeri chinensis
TGCCCTTATGAGTCTCTTTGCCTTTTGGGATACCAATTATATGAATGTTTGGATGTTTGATGGTATCTAGTATTTCTCATATATTATTCTCATTGGTGGATTTTTTTCTAGGTCAGCGATACTATCTTCTACATCTGAGATTCTATTTTCTTTATAATCTAGTCTGCTTTTAATACTTTCTAGGGAGTTTTTGAAAATCCTGGATTATAGCCTTCATCTCTAACAGGTCCATTTGATTCTTTTTTATAGTGTGTATTTCCTCTTTTAGATCTTGCAAGAATTTCCTCACCTCTTGAAACTCGCCAGATTCTTTCTCCTGCCTCTTCTGCAGTTCATTGTCTCTCTTCTCTTCCATCTCTATTAGCTTCGTCACTGTGAATATTCTAAATTCTTTATCAGACATTTCCATGATTTCCATTGAACTGTCTGTGGATGAAGGGGAGTTATTCTTTTCCCTTGGAGAAGAGGCATTTTCTTGCTTTCCAATATTTCTTGTGACCCTGCAGTTATTTCTAGTCATCTGGTGGATGGTGCGTTTCTTCCTAATTCTTGAAGGTCAATCTGAGCGTTCAGGAGCATGCAGAAAGAGGTGATCTGGAATCTGTTTGCCATTCCATTTTTATTCCTTTGTGCAGCAGATTCAGTGGGTATTGAGGAATATGTTAACCCTAATTGTTTTTTGATGTTTGGCTAGGGTTCCCTTAGATTCATGTAGAAATACAGTGAATGGAGATTGAGGAGCACAGTGATGAGATAAAAGAGTTAAAAAACAGAGAGAGAGAGAAAACAAAAGAGAGAAAAAGAAGGAATAAAAGGAAAAAATTATTTTTTTTATTAAAAAAGCAAAAAATAAAATACTAGTTCTGGGCAGCAATAGAGGAATCTTCTTCTGAAGGCCTGCCCCTTGCCTCTCCTAGAGGGGAGGAGGAGGTGAGATTATTAGCAAGATAAAGGAGGATCTGAAAGCCAAGAGAATACTTTACCTTAAAAATTTTTTAAAAAGGAAAAATTACAAAAAAATGAGAAGACAGAGAGGCAGATAGAGACAGACACAGAGAGAAGGCTAGAGGAGCTCCCTACCACTCAAGTTTGAGGTCCGGGGACTGAATTATCAATAGAAAGTCTTCATTTCTCTTTTTCCCTGCAATGACTAGTTTGCAGCAGCAATGTCAGTGGCTTTCTTTTTCACTTTCCCTTTCTCCCTCTCTCTCATTGTGTCCTTCTCTGGTCAAATTTAAATAAATAAATTAAATAAAGTTCAATTTAAAAACATTCAAAAATAGTATTTTCATTTTCACTATGAGTATATATTAATTCTTAAAATTTTAGTAACGAAAATATAACAACATGAAAAAAAACTAACAATTAAATATATAGTAAAATAAAAAGAATATACAATTGTTTACTTCAGGCCATTTTGTTAATGCAATGCTTCACGATGCTGCTGCCACATAGAAAGATCTCAGGTCTCATTCCAAGGTCTCTCTATGAACACCGGTTGCACATGTGTGTGCCCATAATCCTGGCTGGCTAACGTTGAAGGCAGATCACAGTGAGGACCCTATTGGGAGTGTCTCTTTTTCATGGCAGAAATAAATGTGCCTGTAAAACTTTGTTTACTTGGGATCAGCAGATGGCATCGTGGTTATGTTGCTGAATTCCTGCGTAGTCTACCACAGTTAGAGTCCCGGACCCAGTGACTTAAAACTCATGCTGGGCGCATGTGCATGCATGCCCAAAGTCCTGAGAGAAGCATTTAGAAGGGATTGTGGCATGGCTATACCCCATAGGGGGTGATTTCTTGCTTTCTGTCTCTTTATCTGGGGAGCACATGTGCCCTATAGCAAAAATCTCTCCTCTGGCCCCCCACCCCCAAAAGTTTGTTTACTCTAACTATAATTACAGAACATAAAACTATTGAATTGCTTTACACAATGGAGGAAAAAACATCCAGAATGTTCATAGCAGTTGCTCCCATTGGCAACCCTAGATTCAGTACAATAGAAATTATCCGGGGGAACAAGCAGTTAGCGTAATGGCTATGTCGCTGGACTTCCACGTAGTCATCCGCGGTTCGTGTCCCGGATCCGGTGGCTTAAAACTCATGCCGGGCGCGTGTGCGTGCGTGCCCAAGATCCCAAGAGGAGAATGGAGGAGAAGGGATTGCGGCGTGACCATCCCCCCTGGGGGGTGATTTCTCACTTTCTGTCTCTATGTCTCTCTCTGTCTGTCTGGCGAGCGCACGCGCCCTACAGTGAAAATCTCTCCAAAAAAAAAAAAAAAAAAAAATAATCCGGGATCACGAGTTAGCTACCGTGGTTCGCATCCCAGACCCAGTGGCTTAAAACTCATGCCAGG
Organism: Tupaia belangeri chinensis; assembly: GCF_000334495.1. Classification (NCBI taxonomy): domain Eukaryota; kingdom Metazoa; phylum Chordata; class Mammalia; order Scandentia; family Tupaiidae; genus Tupaia; species Tupaia belangeri. The sequence goes on from NW_006159769.1 coordinate 253,905, forward strand.
CATGTGTGCGTGCATGTCCAAGATCCCGAGAGGAGAATGGAGGAGAAGTGATTGCGGTGTGGCCATCCCCCCTGGGGGGTGATTTCTCGCTTTCTGTCTCTCTGTCTCTCTCTGTCTGGTGAGCGCACGCACCCACTATAGTGAAAAAAAACTCTCAAAAAAAATAAATAAAAAAAAATAAAAAGAATTATCCAATAAGTACTTGTTGTTCTTAAATAAACATTGGGATTAGAGTAAATTTATCTATTTTCCAAATTTGCTACAATGACATTCTATAAACTTTAATGATAAAAGTGTAACTACATACAAAGACCTGCTTTCCCAATCCCCAGCCAATAACACGGGCAGAGTCTTAATGTTGTTCCTTGGGAGACTTCCAATATTACACCCACTATGATGGGCTTCTGGAAAGCTCCTTCAAGGGAGCATGCCCTTCTCCCTTCTCCATGTCTGGAACATTAATGAAATATCATAGCAGCTACCTCAAGTCATGTGGTGACTTCAAAAAGGAAACTAAGAGGTAAAAAGAGTAGAGCAGAAGACTAGGTCTCTGATGAGTAGGGCCATCAATAACAACTCTGCATTGCCTACTTACAGGTTTCTTTTATGTGTTTTCATTTCTAAATAAATAAATAAAGACTTCTATCTCATTTACACTAGTGTTATTTGTGCTATTTTTATTTGTAGCCAAACTTAATCATCACTTATAGTTTCTCTTATAAGAATTAAAAGCTTTCTGAAGGAAGGGTTGTATCTGTGCGTTTTGGTTTGGTTTGGTTTTGCCTCCCATGTAGTGCACACAGAACCAAGTCCTCAATAAATCTTTGTGGAATGGTGGGCCAGGAGGTGGCACAATGATAGGGCGTGATGCTCTGTGAGGTCAATCTACATGGGAAGGTTCTGGTTTGTTCATGATCTGGGGCTGACTGGGGCTAAGGGTGGGTCATAGCCTCAGGACCCTGGTGGGGTTGCTATCTCTTTATTTCTCTGCCTTTCTCTCATGCATGGAAGAAATAAAACTTTTTTTAAAAAATCAAATCTTCATGAGATGAAAAATTGAATTGAATGAACTTAGAAAACAATTAGGAAAGCACTATGTTGGATAATGCAGAGATTGTCTTGCTCTCAAGGAAATGACAATGAAATTGTATGAGGGTAAGTCCCTGCTTGCCAATGATGCACCTGAGTAGGTAGAAGCAGAAGAGAGTCTGTTTGGTGTCTCTTTGAAAAAGAAAAAGATTCCCATATACTTCTTGTTTTCTCTGGCACCACTGGCTCTGTAAGCATCTGCTGAAAAAGGCAGCCCTTGCCTGGTGTTACCATGACGTCTCAGCTTTGAGAGTGTTTCTTTTCCCCAGGAAGCCTAAGAAAGATTATTCTGGTGATATCTGAATAGCTTGAGTTAGCTGTGTATGAACACAGAAGAAGTGGTTCCCTAGCAACAGGGGCCTCTGAAAGCCTCTCAACACCAGTACTTCTCCTAGCTTTTTGTTTCCTTTCCTCCATGTCCCCTGTCAGCAAATGGCCAGAGTGATTGCACCTGCTCTGAATTAGGGCCGGTCAGTTAAACTCCAGCAGTTCAGTTTACTAAGGCAAAGGGCTCTGTTCCTCTTTTGATCAAGCTTCCTTGTGAGATCTGGGGCCTACTTTCCTACTGGTTAGACCATAATTACCTCAGATCATACTTCCTCATTGTTTAGATTTTGACCAGAAATGGTAGATACTAAGATATCTGAAGAAAATTTTAATTGAGTTTTCAAAATAATGCTTTCTGTACATTTTTTTTTTCAAATGTGCTAAATCTTTTAAGGAAAAGTTTAGTATTTCTTTTTTTACCTCCTGAAGAATTAATTCTCACCCCATTCTTACCTTCAGTTTTTTCACAGAAGTCAAACCAATTCTTCATTCCTTAAATAGTCAAGACTTCAATACTGTATACACTTGAATTTGCAACATGGCTGAGGCAATGACAAAGTATCTTAGAGTGTATTTGAAACACTGCCTCAAGTTCTAGAGATAGTCAGTCCTCACTGAAGGGCATTGGTCCTGTCTCCTCTGCTGGAGTATGCTATTTTAGAAAGTGTTAAGTTTGCACAGACTATAGCATGTAGCTCTGGCATGGGTACAGAATTGCTGACTGGAATTGCTGTTTTTAAACAATTTGTACAAGAACAGTGATACTATAGGAAACGGTCAAACAGTTTAGCCTAACAACTGGCTAATATAAATTTGAAAACCCGGCTAGGACTGCTGATGATGAACAGCATGCAGTTACTTATAAATAAACCTAACAACTGCCAGAATTCTTGTCATTTATACATTTTAAAATATTTTCATTCATTTATTCATTCAATCCATTCATATTGATTAGTGAGGTCTCCTATGTGGAAGATACCAGGTTGTGTTAGATGGAGAAAACATGAACAACATACTCTATAACGTTAGTGAGATCTCAATTTAAAAGAGGAGGTAAGGTATGTACATGGGTAACCATCAGGCAAGATCATAGCCTAAAGAGAGGCAAGCCATGCCTTATAGATGTTCTCTTTCATCACCTGGTTCCAGTGTGATTTAGGATGAACTCACCTTTCCTAGTGAGCAAGTAGAGTGAGTGTGAGGGAAAAGAACTGAGAAGGTTTTATCTCTTCTGTAGGTGAACAGAGGGCTTAGTTTCTAAGACTGTTAGTCCAGAGTTTTTATTCACTCTACATTTATTATTTTGTTTACTATTTACATTATAATTTAATTTGGTTAAATTACATTAAAATAACAAAAGAGTAAAATCCCCACATGACAATATTGTTCGCACCCAATTTATTAATGATGGCTATTTTTTAATCAATGTTAAGAACTTGACACATGTTAGCTAAAGTGATATATATAACAGAAATCAAGGAGAGACTTTAACTGAAATATGGTAAAAGTAAAAAACCAAAACAAAACAAAACCCTAGTTTAGGGGAAATTTGAACTGCCACTGATTATTTTATTTTCCTCCCAGGCATTATTTTCCACTAGTGAATGAGTAAAGAAGAAAAATATATCTTGGTAGCCAAACCCTCTGGGAGCGAGGCTCTCTTTAATAGCCATATCTTACCACAAGATGAGAAGTTTCTCCAGGGTAGTATGTAGTTACAATCATGGTCATGGTTAAACAGAAAAAAAAGAAAAGAAAAGAAAAGTTATAAATGAAGATGTAGATGAAGAAAGGACCAACCAATCAGAAAGTCATAGTGTGTTCTTTCTCAGGTTTGTTTCGACTAATGGGGAACAGAAATCTAAAAGCCATTCTTATGAATACAGGTGACAAGGCTTTGGAGATCATTTCAGACTTACTAAAATAGCCACCAACTTCTGTGGTGTTGACACTTCTTGAAGATTTATGAAGTGGAGAATGTGAGATAGGCAATAAAGGAGTTTTTGTAAACAAGTAAGTGATCTGCACCTTAGAGCAGAAAGAACATTCAGATCCCACCCATGAAAGAACCAAATTTCACCAAGGACATTCTTGAATCATGAGGCTGAGGCTTAGATATCACTAAGTAATTCCTTCACTCTCTCCTTTATGCTTAGGACCTTCAATTTTGAATATAACCACTTAGAAGAAAGATCATGACTGATTATAATTTTTAAGATATTACAAGGGCCCTAATCCAGAAATTCAAAATCCCAAAGGCTCCAAAATTCAAAATTTTTTGAGGGCTGCCCTATGTGACCCATCAGTCAAAACACTGCCCTACAAAAATATTGTATAAAATTGCGATCAAGGTACAGAGTGTTCACGAAACACAAGTGAATTTTGTGTTTAGATTTGGGTCCTATCTCCAAGATAACCTCCTTGTGTATATGCATATACTCTAAAATCTATTGTTTCAGATCCTAAGTATTTTGGATTAGGGATACTCAGCCTGGATAATGCAAAATCTTGATTCTTCACAACGATGTTTTAAAATAATAGATACATTTGCATCAGTTGTATTCTTCATGCATTCATTAAATATCCAACACTCCTTGGCCTGTTTAAGTTCTACTTTTGTTTATTTATACCTGGTAGCCTCTTCATCTCCTCTAAGTGGAATTTTGATTGGTCTGCTTATGTCTGATGCAGAGTTATCTAGTATGATGCAATATTTGTGTAGTGGTACACTAAGCTAGAGAGCTTATTATCAATGCACATAATCTAGAGGAAACTTTGTACCTTAAACACCTGAGGTGGTATTTTCAGTGTTGTACAAATATATTCAAAAATAAAACTGTATCAGAAGTATTTCTTCATTTTTCCAGAGTACTCTTGCTCTGGAAAATACTACATTTCTTATCTTTTCACGTGTGTATAAATATAAGCTTGCAGTGTCACTTTGGGTTACCTTAACTTTGTGTCAAAAGAGTGTTTTTTAATAGACATTTGATATTGCTTAAAAAAAAAGATATTACAAAGGGGTTTCCCATGACACTGATGAGCAGGTACCAGGCTTTGCTTCCTAGGCCCATTTACACAAGGTAAGAAAATTAATCTTTATTAAGCATCTATTAGACAGATATTCTACATTTATCCCTTCCTATACTTGGGAGGTAATTTATTCCTGCTTTGCACAGCTAGGCATAAAGATGATGGGATAGAAAAGCATGTAAGAAAGATCTTTTCTGTGTGACATTTTTGTTACATTTTTGTAACATTCTTCATAATATATTCATAATCATTGTATTTTAATATGTCACTAAAATACCCTGACAAATGGTGAAATAAATAAAATGTTCACTTTAGAGCTGAAGAAACTGAGTCATGCCAGCAGTTGGTATAGTAGTTGAGGGTGCTGGACTCCCACTGTGGTTTAAGTCCTAGACCTGATGGCTTGCTTTCTCATTTCCCTCTCTCTCTCTCTCGCTCTCTGTCCATCTCTGGTCAAATTAAAATAAGTAAGTAAGTAAGTAAATAAATAAATAAATAAATAAAGTTAAATAATTTTTTTTTAAATAAGAAAGAAACTGAGTCACAGAGAAATTAAGTATTATGCTTAATTGTCACATGGCAAAGTAGAAACAAAACCAAGAAAAGAGTCTCATATTTTCTGACTTTAAACATCTTGGGAACCAGCAGTTAGCGTAATGGCTATGTCGCTGGACTCCCACGTAGTCAACCGCGGTTCGTGTCCTGGACCCGGTGGCTTAAAACTCATGCCGGGCGCGTGTGCGTGCGTGCCCAAGATCCCGAGAGGAGAATGGAGGAGAAGGGATTGCGGCATGACCATCCTCCCTGGGGGGTGATTTCTCGCTTTCTGTCTCTATGTCTCTCTCTGTCTGTCTGGCAAGCGCACGCGCCCTACAGTGAAAATCTCTCCAAAAAAAAAAAAAAAAAAAAAAAAAAAAAGGGATTTTGAAGAAGGGTTTTTTTAAAAAAAAAAAAAAAAAAAAAAAAAAACATCTTCTAGGCAAACAAGCCAAATATTAGTATTATTTATTTCTGCTAATGTACATGGTTCTAATGGGCTTTTGCAGTAGCAGGCTGTGTAAGTGGAGAAAACCATAGGCTTCCAAGTCAGACTTGCCAAAGGCAAATTCCAGCTCAACCTGTTTGTTGTTTCACTTTGGAGAATTTCCTTATTTCTAAAATAGGACCACAGGACCTCACAGAACTTCATCAGCTAGGTGTTTGTATTAGATGCCATAATATGTGGAATGTACAATGACTGGTATATTAGAAGATTAAATAGTTTAAGGAATTCCTGGACTACAATAAACATCCAAAAAATGTTAGTCATCATCATTATTATTGTTGGATCATTGTAGATTCTCAATATATGTTGGCCTCTTCCCTCTACAACTCTACTACTTCAGTGCTATATCAGAATTTAGTATATAGAGGGAGAAAGAAGAAGAATACAAAGAGAAAGAGGAAGTGTCTTTCCCTCTGACACTTAATCTCTCTTCCCTATTATTGGTACCAACAGGCAATTTCCAAGTAAAAATTATGACAATAGCCTTAAAAGTCTTAAATTGAGCAGCTGTTTTCTTATGTATTTGTCTAAAGCAATGTTGTTTAAACTATACTCTGGAATTACTTCTTGGAAGCATGCAGTGCCTGCTGAGTGCTGAGGTTATATTCCTGAGGGTCACTGTACAGGTTAAGTTTATGTTCAATTTGACTGGACCATGGCATGCCCAGACATTTGGTCAAAATATTTCTCTGTGTAGGGACCAGCAGTTAGCGTAATGGCTATGTCGCTGGACTCCATGTAGTCGACCGCAGTTCAAGTCCCAGACCCCGTGGCTTAAACTCACGCCGGTCGCATGTGCGTGCGTGCCCAAGATCCCAAGAGAATGGAGAAGAAGGGATTGTGGCGTGGCAATCCCCTCTGGGGGGTGATTTCTCGCTTTCTGTCTCTCTGTCTGTCTGTCTGTCTGGCAAGCGCACGTACCCTATAGCAAAAACCTCTCCAAAAAAAGAAAAAAAATTCTGTGTGTGTGTGTGTGTGTGTGTATGACAGTGTTTCTGGATGACATTAATATTTAAGTCAGTGGGCTGAATAAAAGAGATCGACCTTCCTAATGTAGGTAGGTTTCAGCCAATCAATTAGAAACCTGAATAGAGCAAAGAGGCTGAGGGAACTCCTCCTATCTGGCTACTTGAGGTGGACCTTGGTCTTCTCCATACGTTTAGATGTGAACTGAAACATTGGCTCCTCTTTTACCTTGAGCCTGCCAGCTTTCATACTGGAACTACATCATCAACTCTCATTGACACTCCAGCTTGGAGACTGTAGATTTTATAGTTATTACCCTCCATAATCACTGAATTGAGCTGATTCCTGTCTGTCTGTCTATCTATCTGTCTGTCTATTGAATATCTGTCTCCAATTGGTTCTGCCTCTCTAAGGAACCTAGTATAAATGTTGGTACCAAGTAGTGGGGTGCTTCTGTAAGAAATATTTAAAATGTAGAATTGACTTTGGAATTGGGTAATGGGTAGACACTGGCAGAATTGTGAAGCATGTTCTAGAAATATGAACATTAAAGGTGATTCTGATGAAGTCTCAGGCAGAGATGAGGATTGTGTTATTGGAAATTGGAGGGAATATGAATCTTGCTATAAAGTGACAAAGAATTTGCATGAACTGTCTTTAGGTTTTGGGGGAAGAAATAACTTGTGAGTAATCAAACTGGATATTTAACTGAGGAAATTGTTAAGCAGAGAATTGAAAGAGTGACTTGCTTCCTCTTGACTACTTATCTTAAAATGTAAAATAAGAGAGGTAAATTGAAAAAGGAATTGTTCAGCCAAAAGGAACCAGAACTTGAAGGTTTGAAGAATTCTCAGAATTGACTATCTAGTCAATAGCAAAATATTAGAAAGTGTGTTCTGAGGAGAGCATGAAGGGTATGGCTGAACTGTCATTCAATAATGAGTTTATAGAATTATGCAAACAGAAACATCAGACAAAATGAAGAAGGCTTTCGGACTTCTTTTTTTTTTTTTGAGAGATTTTTGCTATAGGGCGTGTGCGCTCGCCAGACAGACAGAGAGAGACAGAGATACAGAGAGACAGAAAGCGAGAAATCACCCCCCGGGGGGATGGCCACGCCGCAATCCCCTCTCCTCCTTTCTCCTCTCAGGATCTTGGGCACGCACACACACATGCGCCTGGCGTGAGTTTTAAGCCACCGGGTCCAGAATGCGAACTGTGGTCGACTACATGGGAGTCCAGCGACATAGCCATTACGCTAACTGCTGGTCCCTGTGGAATTCTTGAATTTGACAGACTGGGACAATAAAGCTATTTGGCTGTGAATGTGTACTACTCCAAAGAGGAAAGAATGAAGCCGAAAGTGATTCAGAGATTATCAGAGCCACAACCCTTGGCTTCAAAGTGCCATATAGCCTTTACCTGGAGGCTTGGAGGCAAACCTTCAGTTAGGGCTCAGGGGTCTGGAAGAGCCCACAGGGGAAGGGGTCCTTACCTGGAGCCATGGGAGTAATGCTGCTACACCAGAGGTCCTGGAACATGGGATATTGAGCCAAAGAGGATTATTTAGGAATTATTCTTGAGCCTTAAAGTCTAATGGAATTTTCCTTTCTAGGTTTCGGACTTGCTTGGGATCTGTCACTCCTTTTCTTCTTCTGATCTCTCCCTTTTGGAGTAGTACTTCCTATCTTATCCACAGTTTACCATGGTGTTTTGGATGTATATAACTTACACAACTGGTGAAGAATTTTGCCTTAGGATGAATTGTACCTCAAATTTCACATATCTGATATAGATAATATTTAAGTGAGACTTTGGGCTTAAGGCTTTACTGTTGATGCTGGAATGAATTAAAACTCTTAGGGCTACAGGAACGGAATGCATGTATTTTTTGTTTACTTATTTGAGAGAGAGGAGGGCACCCTTAACAGAGTCTTATGATATTATCTTCCCCTCAGCTTTCTCAGCCAGCTGGGATCACAGGCATGTGTGCATATGTGCCCAGTATGAACAGGACATCCTGGAAACTGAATCCCAATCTTCCATGTAGCTACAGTATTATGGAATAGCACACTACAGCTGAGTCACCATGGCTGGACAAGAATGTATTTTACAGTATGGAATGTGGTTACTGGTTCAGGCTCTGGAGTCAAATGCCCTGGGTTGAAATCCAGGTTTCTTCACTTATGTGCTTTGTGGTCTTGAGCCAGGAGGCAACCCTTAGTGCCACGTAGGTCTCTCAATACAGTCAGCTCCAATACGGCAGCTTGCTTCTTCAAAACCAGCAAGGAGTGAGTAGCTTCAGTAAGATGAGTACCAGAAACTTATGTAATGCAATATGATATTCTGTTCATATTGTCACCTTTGCCGTATCCTATTGGTTACAAGGAAATTGCAGTTCATACTAATACTCAAGAGGAAATCACATAAGGGCATGAATACCAATAGGGTGGGTTTGTGGGAACTACCACAAGAATCTGCTGTGAGGCAAAACCTGGGACCAATGATATGCATGGTGTCAAAAATCAGACCCCTCATTAAGCCAAGATCTTGAGGAACTCACCCTTCTTAGAAGGGAGATCCCAGTGAAGTCTGTATGTATCAACAAGGGCTCTGAGCTGGGGGAAAAGTGTATCTCTTTTGATAATTCAGGATCACAAGTTACAGAGAATGTGTCGGTTTTTAGATTCACGTGGCTCCCTGATGAACATTCAAAACATCCTGGATCAGTAAATCTTCCAGAATACCTGGCAAAAACAAATACAAAAACTCTTCAGAAAGATATGCTCACAGTCCTCTGGAAGTATATCCACAGATAAAGCTCCATTTATGATAAAGCTCATGATTGGAAATTATAAATGCCACAAGGAGTTAATTCATAATATATTAAAATTTACCACCTCTGAGTGTATGTGTTGAAGCCTTAACCCCAGTACCACAGAATGTGACCACATTTGGAGACAGGACCTTTAAATAGGTGATGAAGTTAAGATGAGGCTATTAAAGCAGGTTCTGATTCAATATGACCAGTGCCCTTATAAGAAGATAATATTTCAGCCCTTAGAGAGATACAGTGCTCAATGCTTTTGCTTTTCCATTGAAATCTGATTCCATGATCCTTTAAAATGTAACATAATTACTGAGTTATTAAATAGCTCATATACTTTGTTCCCCAAAGTTGTTGTAGACAAGTAGAGAAAAGATATAATGTAGATATTTAGTTCTGTGGACCCATAAAATTAGACCCTCTTCTATTCCAGGGATTGTTGTTGATTTTTGTCTTTCCTATTCAAAGAGAGGCAGGATATGGAAAAACTCCAACTGCATCCCTACTCCATCCTGACTGGGCACAAAGTGCTGCTCTGGCATGTGAGGTTGAGTTGATCAGAGGAATTCACTGGTGAAGGCAGGTGATGTGGGCAAACGCAGCATTTAATAAATAGTTCTACTCCAGGAATTTCAACATAGGTTATTTGAGACTTTCTCATAGAAGAGATATTACAAGTGATGGTATTATTTCTAGATTACATAACTCCTCTTATACCTAGATCAAAGTTAAGTATCATCCAAATAATGTTTCAGTGGGAAGATACATACCAAGCTCTAACTAGGGAGGTTTTAAATCTCTCCTCTGAGCCACACGAAGGAGGGGACAGTCAACATTTCAAATAGAACAAGACTTTGCTATGTGGGGCTTTTCTTATATGGCAAGAAATAATATTCCTGCCACTCCTCAACCCACCCACAGAGATAATACTGATTTTTAAATTTTGTCTTAATAAGTAGTGGTGAAAACTCAATCCTAATCTCCCTCCTAACCCATGCCACCATGCCACCACAAATCTGTTTTACGCTTGTTTTTAACACTGAGTTATTTACATTCTTTCTATTGGATTGTCAGGAAAGTCATGATGCATTTTGGCATAGAAAAACATATCATGACTTTTCCGATGACCTAATATTTTCTTATCTGACAGAGCAGCAGGACTGGACCTTCTCTAAACATTTTGACAGATTTATATGACCTCCAGAGTCTGTGTGTGCCCTTCTGGCTGTTTATCCGTATGGGAAATTTCTTTCTTTTCCCTTTCTTTCTTCCTTTTTTTAAGAGATATTTTTGCTATAGTGTGCATGCACTCTCTGGAGAGAGAGAGAGACAGAGAAAGAGAAAGTAAGAAACACCCTTGGGGTGAATGGCCACACAGGAATCCTTTCTCCCTTCTCAGGATTTTTGGCATGCACGCACACATACTGGCATGAGTTTCAAGCCTCCAGGTCTGGGACTCAAACTGCAGTTGACCATGTGGAAATCCAGTGCCTTAACCACTACACCACTTGCTAGCCCCTGTATAAAGTCATTCTCATTATAATATGCTAGATATACAGGGGATCTGTAAAAAGTTCACTGAACATGTGTATTATGAAAAAACTTCATGGATTTCCATACTTTCTGCACCAACATAAACCTGTACTTTAGTTATGCTCTAACATGAATTTTTTGAAGTACCCTTGTATTAAACATATTGGGACATAGAAACTTAGGAATGTGATAAAAGTATGTTCTGGTTACAATACTTTAGAATTAGTAAGCCCAGCCCTGACAGTACATACTGGATGACACTGCTGCTAGCTAGGAGGAGGCCCAGGTTTGATTCCTGGCCCATTCTAAAAAGCCAGGAGTGGTGGTATGCACCTATAGTCCCACGTACTCAGGAGGCTGAGGTGGGAGGATAGTGACAGTAAGACCTTGTCTAAAAGAAACACACATACCTACACCACACAAAAAGAATTAATAATATTCATTTAGAAAATCCCCTTTAATCATGTAGTCATAATTTAGACTCTGCTATTTAAGCAATGGCAATTTACCTAAATTGTGCATGTGTAATTGGTGCCTAGGAAGAACTAAGTTCACTAGCGTCTGCTTGTAAATATCCTGTCTGAGGCTCGCCTTCAAGCCATGGTCTTATTTAATTAAGAGGGTCCTGTGAGGAGAGATGATGATGAGAAGAAGGAACACAGCTAACTGATACAAAAGAAAATCCACATAATAAATGGGAATTTAAAACTGGATGGCCAAGAGATGAAATGAGCTACAAACAGATCATGTGGGCACAGGCTGAAAACTAATTCAGCAGCTGTTGGCCATGTGGTACTTAAAGAGCTTTGCTGAGATACATGGAGACTCTTAGAAGAACCAAGCAGAACAAGATACCTAGAGCTATAAAATGATCCATTTCAGATGCTACAATTTGGTTCCACGGAAGCCAGAGCCTGTGATAACTAAGTCCTCAAATAAGAAACCAAATAGCAAAAGCATTGTGGGAAAATACACTCCCTTGCACCTGAATGCCAAGATTTCTAGCTCTAGACAATTGCATAGTACAACTGAAAACTCTAAATTGCCATACAAACATAAAACAACATTGTTTCAATTGTTTCTCTAATGAATTGTATATTGAATACAGAGGAGAGGGAGGGATCTCAGTCAATTCATGCTACATGAAGAGTCTTCTGTAAATCTGAGGCCACCAGAGGCTGTCAGTGGCCAGCAGTGACCAGCAGTGACCAGCCCTCAGCAAAGTAAATAAAGTAATCACCATAACAGAAGATGGCTTTTCTCTTCTCAGCAGCTCTGCTAGCTTCAAAACAACTACTGTCTTAAAAGAATCCCAAGTGTACCTTGTGGGGACCCAGGGTCTTGAGCCTTCCCTCAGCCCTAATGAGGAAGGAGGCTGTGCTTCACTTTGATGTACAGCTGTATGTTTTCTAATGATGTAGGCAAGAGATCAGATTCCATTAGGACTTCTCCTTTTCAGCCATGATTATTCAGCAGCCCTGTTGAAATTAGCTGTTCATTTATCCATGAGCAGCTGCGTGCAGGGTTGGATGGTTTTGCTTGTAGTGTCAAACTGAGTGGGTCTGGGCTAAAGCACTCTTGAATATTTATTCAATTCAATTATTCTTCTATGCCACTTTTTTTTTTAACCCCTTCTACACAATAGCACAAAATTCTGAAACCATTAGAATTTCACCATAAAAATGGCCAAGTAATTTGATCTGGATTGTAAAACACAGCTCAGTTCTAATGTGAGACAAATCCTTTCTGTCCCTTCAGCCTGTTTCTCTTGCACGCGACGTTAATGCCTATTTTGGCACTTCATGTCACAGCTGCAAGGCAGGGCTGGTCCCTCCATTCTTATGAGTTCCCTGCAGGGCTGTCAGAACAGTCATACTCATGACTGGCTAGAACAGTTACAAAGTCTTCATTACAGAGCAGAGGCCAAACTCTGCTCACTGTCCTGGAGAGTTGGGTGAGACAAGGTGAGGCTTTGTCAGAGGGTCATAGAAGAATAAATACAGGATGATCCTGACATAGAGCAGAGATTTAATGCCAGGTTGAAAAATGGGCTAGAATGGGCTGGAGGGGATTTACACACACATACACACACACACAGGACATTCTGATCAGAACTATTGCAGAAGTATTGTCATGCATTTAAATCAGGGGACCTGCAGGAATACAAGTGCTTCTTAATCTTGAATATTTACTGATTAGGATAAATGTACTTTGTAATACATATGTGCTTTTGGTTTATCAAACTTCTGTATTATTGACTTAGTAGTTTCACCCACCCTGTTTTTTTACCCATACATTTGCCAGCTGCTTGGGTTATTTGACCACATTTATTCTAAGTTCAACTTGTTGTGCCCAAATATAGAAAGCTATTCAGGGTCAAACTCCTCATAAATTGACCCCCAAGTTCTTTCGACTTTGAGATAAAGCCAGATAGGCAAAACCTTGGCCCAGTGGGAACTGGCCTGCCATTTCTTCGGCAGCCTTTTCAATCCCACATTTGACTGGCTTCCATGTTTCTCACAACGTCTGAGGGAATTCCTGTTTTTGTTGTTGTTGTTGTTGTTGTTGTCATTTGTTTTTCTGTTCCAGTTGGTCTCAAGAACACGACATTGTGTATATTGTTAATAGACTTCTTTCAAAAGTTCTGGTGGTTTAGGAATAATCCTTTGTGTGTATTCCAGATTGGGCACCAGCTTTTCTCACTTGTCTCCCCATTGTTTTATGTAGTTAGGAACCACTGGGAGTAAGTATCAATACCGTGATTGCGGGTAACGCTCCATTATTCAGAAGAACGCTCTATCATTGAGGTTGCAAATTCATTAAAACAGTGGTATCATTAACAATGTTTAATGTTCATGTTGAGAAAAGTAAGTTTTTTTGTTGAGCAATAGAAAAAATAAAGAAAATAGGCTATTTTCTACACCTTAGAAAGCCTGGCTATGAGATATTTAACTGAGATGTGATATCCTTCAAGAAGCTTTCTCTGCTCACCTCTCCAGTCTGGGTTAAGAATATCTCATAATGGCTCTTAGGTGTTTGTCCATCATAGCACTTATTTATTTTTAATGCTAGGGGTGTGTATGAGTTCATAAGGGGAGGTGGGGGACAGAGAAAAAACACCCCTAACCAGGTTAAGCCATGCCATAATCCTTTTTCCTCCAATTCTCCATCCTGTCAGGACTTTGAATGCTTGCACATGTCCAGCATATTTCTTTTATCCTCTTAGGTCAAGGGAGCTGAAACTCAAACCCTGGTAGGTCATATGAAATCCAGTCCTTTCTGAACACTGCCTAACCACTTTGCTACAGGACTGATCCTCACCACACCATTTTATGACATCATAGCTGTTTGTTCTATTGTTTTGTCTCCTCCACTGGATTTTGAGCTTATGGAAGGCAGTGACCTCACTTTTTTTATCTCTATATTCTTAGGTTCTGAAACATTGACTGGCCCCAGTGTGGATGCACCAATGTTTACTGAATGAAGGTTAAGATGGGCTTTATTACAAGTGATGATAGAAAAACCAAAATTAAAAAAATATTGGTGTTTTACTTTGAAAGGCTATGGAAAAGTTTTGTTGGTATACATTCTGTTAATTTCTATGGTATTTAAGATGAGTTATGTGATTAATTTGAAGAGAAAAGACCTAGGAACCATAGAGCTCAGTGTTCATTGTTTTGACACACTTTCTCTTACCTAGAAGATATTTTTATATGTCTTTTTTGCTCTAGAGAATTTTTCCTGTTCTTTCCTTTTGCACTTCATGTGTTAGATTCTGCTTCCAGCAGATAACAAACAAGCTGTAGAATGGGGCTGGTACTAGCACACGCTGTCTGGGAAAGCCTGAAAAAAATCAGAGTGCTTCCGTTTCAAATTTTGTTCATGCCCCTTCCTCTCTTCAGCAACCTCAAATCAACAGATGTTCCTAGGCTGAGAACTTAGAGTTCTCAAGGTCATGTATCCTGTTTCCTTCAATATCATTTCAGCATAACTAAGGTAAGCATTAGATTCATTGTTGTCTTTTATATTCTTTAATTCCTTGGTCTTAACTCTTTAATCAAAGGTCTGCTTTAATTTTTCTCTTGCCCTGTGGCTTGTGTCTGGACACAAAATGTTCTGTTTTGCTTATATTTTTAAATGTGGAACACAGAAGGACTATTTCATCCAAACAGGACATTACAGTTTAAACACTTAGATCATAGAACCAAATAGCCTGCAGTAGGAGTCAGTTACCAAAGCACTGTTAAAGAGAAAAATTTTTTTAATGAATTCATGTAAAATAAGCATCAGTTTAATGTGAGCCTTTGAAGCATCTAAATATCAAACTGGGTCTCATTTTTCTCTCTGGAAGCTGGGATGCCCTTTCCCATCGTGTTCTATGAAAACAATGCTAAATTTAAAAAATAGAGAGGCCTAACCTTGATGTCAGCCAATAGCATACTAGTCTGCAGAGTTGAAAGCCACATGCCAACCGTGGTTTAAGTCCCTGACATGGTCTGCTTGTGGGCACACTGATGGATGCATGCGTGCCCAGGATCCTAGCAGGCTGGAGGACTGGAAGAAGGGATTAGAGCATGACTGAGCCCTGTGGAGGATGCTTCTCTCTCTCATGTATGCATGTGTGCTCTATCATAAATAATAAATAAATAAATACATAAATAATAGAGAAACTAAATTGCAAATAACATTATTGTCTACATTTAAAAAAAACCCAAAGGATTCTTAAAGGCTACTAGAACTAATACATGACTTTATCAAGTTTAGATGACACAAGGTTATTATGTAGAAATTAACTGTATTTTTATATACTAGCATAAGTTCAATAATGCTTGTTGCATTGATTTAGAAATCAGAAATACTCATTATTGGACAGGGATTTGACTGAAATGTCATATCTGAAGATTAATCAGAAAACTATGGAACTAAGGTGGATCTCAATTAAGTTAACAGAAGCTCTTAGAAAGATGGCCTGGCACCATAAATAGTTCTGCCTGGCAGAGAGGATTAGAGAAGATATATGAAAGAATTTATAACATAAAATAACCTAGACTTTTCCAGCCCAGCATTGTAATCAGTAGAGATTGCAAAAGAGCAACCACACCAGAGAATTATCTTGAGAAAGACTTTGAAGGAAGAAAAAGAGACTTTTCTTTGCTAGCAGATGGCATATCACAGAATACATTTGGGCAGGGCTGAATTGAGAAGGGTTATGTGTGACTAGTGTGCTGGGCATTTGCTTTTCAGCAATTTGAGTAGTTGACATGTAAATATTTTCTCAATAATATTTAAAACCATACTGTTTCTGCTGTTATAGAGTCACAAACAAAATTATGCAAAATTATAAGAAATATTTTGAACATTATCTTTAAAATTCAATATTTTGAAATTCTGAAAGTTGTTTATTAACTTTCAAGAACTATAGAGTATGAGTTAAATTTTTTTGGTATGTAAAGTAAATGTTTGTGGAAAAATGTAAAAATAAATGTAAAAAAAAAAAGATGCATCATTCCACTATGCCTCTGTTGTCAACATGACCATATTCTCCCTGTGTGTCAGTTCCTGTCTTCTCTTCTTAGGAGGAACCAGTCAGATTAACGGCTCAACCTACTCCAGTATGACCTTATCTTAACTAATTACATCTTCAATGACTTTATTTCTACCTAGGCAAACACAGAGGTACTAGGGGTTAGGAATGCTATATAACTATACACACACATACACACACACACATATATATGTTTGTTTGTTTGTTTCTGGGAAGAGAGGACACAAGTCAAACCATAATACCATATAACCCAACAATCCCACTTCTAGGTACTTAACCAAATGAAATAAGAATGTATTCATGAAAACCTGTACGAGATGTTTATAATAATTTTATTCATAGTCACCCCAAACTAGAAACAATCTAAATGTTCATCAGCTATGAAAGGATAAATTGTGGTACATTCACATTCATATGACAGAATACTACTTGGCAATAGAAGAGCAAACTACATCCAACCATGGATAAATCTCAAAAGCATTATGTTAACTGAAGGAAATCATATAGATAAGACAAACTATATAATACAATTTATTAAACCATATGGAAAAAAAGCAAAACTATGCAATCAGAGAGTAGTTACAGGAACTGTAGTGGGGACAGAACAGTATTGACCAGAAAGGGTTATGAGTCAATGTTTTCAGGTGATGAAATATCCTCTATCATAATTGTGGTGGTTACACAACTGTATATATTTGTCAAACTTCATAGGACTGTGTGTGTGTGTGTGTGTGTGTGTGTGTGCATGTGTGTATTTTTTTAAGACAGATTTTTGCTATAGGGCATGTGTGCTCACTGGAGAGACAGAAAGCAAGGAATCACTCCTCCCACCCCCTGGGGAATGGGCACACTGAAATCCCTTCTCCTCCATTCTCCTCTCAGGATTTTAGGCACACACCCACACATGCTCAGTGTGAGTTTGAAGTCACTGGGCCTAGGACTCGAACCATGGTCAACTATGTGGGAGTCCAGTGACCTAACCATTACGTCATCTGCCAATCCCAGGATATTTAAACAAGAATTTTACTGTATGTAAATAATACTTCAAGAGCACTAACTTTTATTAAAATTCTTAGATACTGCAATTTGAAAATCAGAAGCATTTCAAAAAGAATAGGACCAAAGATTCTCTGAGATTAAAAGAACAAACGAGTCTCAAGATTCACAGTAGGCAATCTGTATGTAAACGATTATATTTTAATTTGAAGAATTAAACTGCTAACAAAGAGGCCCACTGGCAGTTTAGTAGTAAACTACTACACTCTGTAAAGCAATCCCACACAGGTTCAAGTCTGAAGACCTCCCTGAGTATGCATGGCATGAATATACCCATGATTCAAGGCTAGTCAAAGGCTGGGGGTAGATCTTGGCATCAGGATCCTATTGGGGGTGGTAGTACTGCCTGTCTGTTTCTTTCTCTCTCTCTCTCTCATGGAAGAGATAAATGATTAAACTTTAAAAATATCACCAGAGGCTGTATTCGCTTGCTATAAAGAGAGAGACAGAGAATGAGAGAAAGTGAGAAAGCACTCTCCCGCATGGAGGGGATAGTGGTGTTGCAATCACTTTTGCATTTCGCCCTCCTTTTGGTATTTAGGACATGCATGTACATATGTCCATGGTGTTTCTCAAGCTGCTGGATCTGGGACTTGAACAATGTAGTCAGTCATCTGGGATTCAGTTGCCTTACCCACCATGACATAGGCTGGTCAGATGAATAAACTTTTTAAAAAAGGATTTCTAACAAAAAATTTTAAACATATTAAGGTTAACTGAAATGAGTAAAAATCAAAGAAGACTGAAGGTAGGACCTGTACTTCAGGGAATGGTCCTCTGTGGATCATGAGGAGCAGCCCTTAAGCCAATCTGAGGTTTAGAAAACCTCCTGAAGCACCATAATCAGGCTTCCATCTCTGGTTTACGCATGTGTGTGTATATGTGGGCATGCATGAGCCTTGTCCTATTTCTCTGGCATCAATCTGAATTGTTCCCTACTTCTTATCTTCTAACAGTTCTTTCATAGACATGTCTGGGTTCTGACTGCTCTTCCAGCATAGCTTGCACTTGGTTCATGCTGTTTTGGCCCTAGGTACACAGTTTCACATATGTCTGAACTCAAACAGAGGGAGCTACTTCCATGTTTCCTCAATTCTAAGAAACATCAGTTATAACATTATGATATATTAATCTTCAAATAATAGAATGTACAATTTTATGTTAATCAAGTTATACCTTTTTTTCCTTTATTTAAAAACAGTGTCTCCTGCATTCTTAACTCTCCCTGAGCAAGACCAGGGCTCTCCCCCGCTTCATATTTCAAGTTTTAGAGGCCTGTATGTTCCTCAGAGTTCTAAACCTGCAATGGTCTCGGCCTTCAAGGTGCAAACACCTTCTCTTTGCAGATACTCATATCTTAATATACAACAATTGTCAGCAACATATATAACAAGAACTACATACATGGCTCAACAGGAAGATTGGTTTCCTGAGTCTTTTAATTCACTGTGATAAACCAGGGCATGACCTTCAAAAACAATCTTAAAATATCCCATCTTTCTCCCTGATAAAATTTCCTCTTTCCTTTCCAGCCTCTTTATATCCTTTTCTTTTCAACTACTCTGTCCTTGTCTATGGTTGGTCCTTCTTTTCTTTCTCCTTTGTTCTCTGTCTTTTCCATATGGCTTCCTCTTCCTTTCTTTTCTTCCTCAACCTGCATTTATTCACCAGCTGCTCAAATTATTTTTATTATTTTTTTTACCTCCCTCACACTACTTAACTGTCAATTATAAGAACTCAAGTATATTGTCATTATTGCTGTTTTCTGATTCAATAAAATTGCTGTTCTCCAATTCAATTAAATTTTGTATTCTCCAATAAGCCTAGAAGAAAGTCTACCAGAAACTTGCCAACAATATACTAACCAAGTCTTTCCTTTTTTTTTTTTTTTTTAAATACCAGGCCAACCTAGGCAATGGAATGATACCTTTTATCAGCTTCTTGGTGTGATTCCAGCTCATACATATTCATTTTCTACCTTATTAACAGTCCCCTGGGCTTGCTTTATGTCCTTGGGAAAGCGTTGAGAGTTGTGGAAATCTCAGTTGAAACAATGCCCCTTATCTTTTCATTTGCTGTATTTTTGAAGCATGAGTTTCCAGCAATTTCATAGAACAGCTAATAAAATTATTTTCCTATATATAAAACAAAAGGAATCTTAAGGACAGTCATTCCTACAAAAGTGCAGTATGTCCTAAGTTCAGCTTTATCAAAATTTCCAATAAAGAAACTCAGTTCTGATATCCACAGTAGGTCACAATCCTTTTTAAAAACACAGTCCTTAAGGACCCTTATTTAGCACAAATTTCATAGAACAGCTAATAAAATTATTTTTCTATATATAAAACTAAAGGAATCTTAAGGACAGTCATTCCTACAAAAGTGCAGTATGTCCTAAGTTCAGCTTTATCAAAATTTCCAATAAAGAAACTCAGTTCTGATATCCACAGTAGGTCACAATCCTTTTTAAAAACACAGTCCTTAAGGACCCTTATTTAGCACAGCAAAAAAAAAAAAAAAAAAAATCCAACCTCTTCTAGAAAGTGTTAAATTGGTTATAATAAAACCTTTGAAGGAATAAACTATTAAGTTTTTTGTACTATTCTATATAATTGGGAAGTATGTAACATAATGATGTCTCTAGTAATTCCAAATACTGATTTTTAATATAATTCAATAAATATTTGTCTAGCTCCTATTATGGACCTCTCACTGTATTAAGAACTGAGAAGAACAAACCATTGACTTCTGCTTGCTTTCAAGAGTTACAAGGCAATTAAGGAAAAAAAATACATACAGTCATAATATAAAATAGGGAACATGTTTTTAGCTTCTTGAGTATAGAAATTGCATTTTTTATGAATCATATTCTCCTCGCAAGTCAAGCTCACTGCTTTGCACACTGAGATACTTAGTCATTTATAAATACTAAGTATCATAAGAGTAAAAATTTTAAAAGCACTCAGTGTAGATTATAAAGATTAGCAAAAACCTCAAGTCAGAAGTGGAATCTTAACATATAGGTAGAATTTGGATCTGTTAATGGAGGAGGAATAGCATTTCTGCTAGAGGGAACAGCATGAAGAAACATTCAGAAGTGAAAGTGTATTGATGCCAAATGAAGGAAAACTGGCTGCAGCAGAGGTTACTTCAGTGAGGCCTCAATTTATTGTTTGTTTTCCTTCATTTTTTGCTATAGGACATGTGTGCTCACTGGAGAGAGATAGAGAAAGTAAGAAATCATGCCCACCCCCCAAGGAGTAGGGCCACATCACAGCCCCTTCTCCTCCGTTCTCCTCTTGGGATTCTGAGTGGGCATGCACACACACCTGGTTTGTTTTTCAACCTGCTGAGTCCGGGACTTGAACCAGGAAGTTGTCCATGTGGGACCCAGTCGCCTTAACTAGCCACTGGCTGATCCAAAACCTCAATTTACTGTTTAGCTGGCCAATAAGGATATTTATTTATTTATTGCCAGTGAGTACATGCACTCACCTGAGAGAGACAGACGAAATGAGAGCACCCCTAGTAGAGCATGGTCATGCTGCAACTCTTTTCCCTCTGTTTTTCCCTTCTGCCAGGACTTGGGGCATGCACCCACATGTGCCAGGCATATTTTTAACCCCTCTAGGACCAGGATTGAATCACAATCAGTCACACAGTATCAGGCTTTCCATGCACAGCACTCAACCCACTGTGCTACAGGGCTGGCCCAAGATACTTAATTCTCTAATTACAGGATCATTCCCATCAGTTTACAGAAAGCCATTAGTTTCTCTCATTCCTTTAAACAAGAAAAATAAACACAACTTTTCTTGACCTCATATATTCCTTCATTTGCTGCCCTTGAAAAAGTTGTCACTATGAGGGGATTTTCAAAAGTTCATGGAAAATGTGTTTCATGAAAAAACTAAGCATGGATTTCAAAGAAATTTGCACCAAAATAAACTTGTATTTTATATTTATTTTTCACAGACTTTCTGAAACCCCCTTGTACTAGTTGCCTCCTCCCATTCTTTTCTGTCCTCCCATTCTTTCTTGAAACCACTCCAGCCAGACTTCCATCTCCATCACTACATTACTCCACCAGTCCAACACTGCTTGGGTTGGTAAATCCAATGGTTAATTCTCACTCCTCATCACACATGAACTAGCAGCAGCATTTGAGATGGTTAACTATCTCAACCTTGAAAGACTGGCCTCCTTGAAACATTGGCCTCACTTGGCCTCCAGACATGTTATCCCAGGTTTCCATTATCTTTTACTGGCCATTCCTCCTCAGTTTCTTTTGCTTGTTCCCACTAAATGTCAGGATGCCCTGGTCACAGTCCTCAGTCCTTCTCTCAGTGAAGTCTCCTGGGATTCAGTATCATAAATATATTGATAACTCCTGAACTTACAATTCCAGCCTGCATCCCTCCTCTTAGCTGTAAACCCTCATCCAGTTACTTACTTGGTATTTTCATTTAGATAATTAAATGTATCTCAAACCAAATCCTTGCAATTCTCTCCAAAAACTTTCTCTCATAGACTTCCTCTTCTTAGAGAAAGGGAACTCCACCTTTTCAATCCCTTAGATCAAAACTGAAGCGTCCCTTGACTCCATTTTATTCCCATTCCAATTCAAATCCATTAGCAAATCCAGATGGCTCTACTTTCAAAATAGCCATCATGGCTCAGCCCCTGTGGTATAGCTGGTGGCATGTTAGACAGTGGGGCTAGAAGCCACATACTAACTGTGGTTTTTGTTCTGGCCTGGTGGGCCTGAAAACATGCCATGCCATGTTCCCAGAATCCTGGAGGGCTAGAGGACTAAAGGAATTGGATTTTGGTATGCTGTCCCTTGTGACGGTTGCTTCTCTTTCTTTCTCTCTCTCAACCTCCTTCTTCCCTTCATTCTCTCTCTTTGTGCACATGTGTGCACATGTTCTACCACGAATTTAAAAAATTAAAATAAATATCCATCATATGGCCATTTCTCATCACTCAAACCATTTCCCTTTCCTGGATTAATCAACAGTCTCTGATTGGTTCCTCTGCTTCTACTTTTGTCTCCTAGAGTCTATTCTTAGCCCAGCATCCAGGGGATCCTTTCAAAATGTACATCAGACCAGGTCTCTTCTTTGACTTAGAATCCTCCAATGGCTTCTGATCTTGCTCAGAGTAAAAGCCAGAGTTTCCTGTAACCCATGGAGCCTTGAGTGATCTGTCGCCCTCCCCACATCCCTTGTCTGATCTCACCCTCTCATTCCCTCCTCTCATGCTTTTCAGCCTCAGTGACCTCCTTGCTGATCCAGGAACTTCCTATCTTAGCTGCCTAGACAGTGTTTCCTCCAGCTGTCTACACGATTAACTCCCTCACTTTCAGGAGTTTGCTCAGATGCTGCTTTCTCAGAACAACTCTCCTTGCCACCCTATTTTAAATTATACACTCTATCACCATTTTTTATCCCCTTCCTGGCTTCTAGAGCACAGCAAGAGTGAATACTCCCTGACTTACCAAATGCCTATTTTTCTTCTATAAGAAGCCATTAATTCTGAATATGTGTAAGGTTCCTTCGTTTTATTTATTTTTAAAATTTTTTAAAGATTTATTTATTTATTATTTTCCAACTTGATCATAGAGAGACAGAGAGACAGAGAGAGAGAGAGTGAGAAAGTGAGAAAGCAAGCCACTAGGTCTGGGACTCAAGCCGTGGTCAGTCATGTGGGAGTCCAACACCTTTAACAAACACGCCACCTGGTGGCCCTATATTTTAAATTTTTCTCTTTTCTTACTTCCTGGTTGACTTGCTCCCCTAAAACATATAGTTCATAACAGCAGAGATTTTTACTTGTTTTGTTTGCTTCTGTATTCTCATGGACTAGAACTATGCGAGGCATAAACAGTATGCTTGATAAATATTATTTGTTAAATAAATCAATCCCCCTTTTACTGATGAGAAAACTGAGTCTTAGAGAAGTCGACTACTTGGCTAAGGGTCAGCTAATGAGGACACAATGTCCTATATCCTGCATCAATTCATCTATGGACAAATTGGGCGTTAGACCTAATCATTATAATATCTGGCACATCATTTGGTCATATCACATCAACTGGTCTATGGGCCTAATCACTATAATATCTGGCCCTACTGGGAAGCAAAGCAAACCTTCTTTCTTTTATCTTAGACAAGACATGTAATATTATCCAAGGCAATTTTTATATTATCTGATTACTTCTCTATAACATAAAACATTTAAGATTTTTTTCCATTATCAAGAATCATAACTTGCTCAAAACTTTTAAAAAGTTGATAAAATAATTTATTAAGTCCAAATTCACATGTTACCTCATAGATTATCAAGTCTTATCTTGGGATTAATTTATATGTAAAAAGACAGGAAATATCAGGAATTGAATGAAATTGATTATCCTAAGTAGTACAGCAAATCAGAAAAGCTTCATGAAGGAAGAAATGTTCAGAGTCCTTTATGATCTGGCATATTATTATTTTCATCCTAACCATACAGACAAAATGGCTATTTTGGAAACAATTATCTAGATATATACGTTGATAATTGTTCACAAATAATATTATTTAAAAGGCAGGCCTTTCTAAGTCCTTAAGAAGCTACTAATTCTGAAGATGTGTAAGGTTCATCTTTCATAGTAAGAATTCTGACTGGTAACTTGAATTCATGAGAAAATGCATTATTCTATGAGAGTTAACTTCCTCTCTCCATGTAATTTCTTACTTTCCAGCAACTTATTACATTTGTTCCTTAAGACAATGTTTTTGGGGAAACAACCATTTCTCTTTTTCTCCTTCTCATTTATTTATCTAATTACTAGAAGGCTTGTGTACCTATGTATGAGAGAGAGAGAGAAAGTAAGAGAAAGAAAGCAAACCCCCCCCCTCTCCCATGGAGCATAGTTATGCCTCAGTCCCTCCCCCTACATTCCTTCTTCCTTTTGGGATTTTGGGCATGCATGCACCCATGCTCAGTGCGTTTTTCAAGCTACTGAGACCAGAATTTGAATTGCATTCAGCCATGTGGGATCCAGCTTCCTAACTAGCTCCTCCTCACCAGAGTGCTGAGGGACTGGCCCTCAAACCATTTCTTAAATAAAGTGACTTTGAATTTTAATAAGATAAAAGCCAATGGTCTGGCTTTGTGGGAGGAGAGGGGGATGCACAGTGTAGTTTGTTACACTGGATGAACCTGGTTGATGTGGCCTACTCATAAGATGATATGAGTAATAGTGTAAACTATGTGGGGCAGATGAAAGGAAAGCAGTAATAATGAATATGTACTCAATGAGGATTATGTATCTGTGGGCTAGGCAGATTTTGAAGGAAATAGAGGGATAAATGTGGGTTTCAGAGAAAAGAGAGAGAAAGTTAATAGCTTATTTTTTTTCGTTGACATAGATGTGGGTCCTGAGAGAGGAAATAAAGATTATCGTGAAGTTTTTGTGGCCATGATATTGTCAGGGATATTTTTCATAATAGGGCACAGGGGTTGCACAGGAATGTTAAGAGTAAAAAGAGAAGTTCTGGGGCCAGCAAGTGGCGTGGTGGATAAGGGTGCTGGACTCCCACACGGTCGACCATGGTTCGAGTCCCAGACCTAGTGGCTTGCTTTCTCATGTTCCCTCTCTCTCACTCTCTCTGGTTAAAATTTTAAATAAGTAAATAAATAATGAATAAATAAAGAAAGTTAAATGAAATCATTCTTAAAAAAGAAGAGAAGTTCTGCTTTTAATTACTCATACTGATTAACTGTCTCTTAAAACATTAAGATTACCTCCACCCAAGCTAAGAATTGTTATGAGCAAGTCATTCTTCTCCCCCCCCCCTTTTTTTTTAGTTCACTGTAGGGTGCATTTGTTCACTGAAGAGAGACAGAGAGAGAAAGAGAAAGTGAGAAATCACCCCCCACACACACACACACACATACACGCACACACAGGTGGCACGGCTACGCCACAATCTCTTCTCCTCTCAGGATTTTGGGCATGCACACATGCACCTGGCACTTTTTTTTTTCAAGCTGCTGGGTCTGGAACTCAAACCATGGAGTCAACTATGTGGGATCTAGATGCCCTAACCACCACATCACCTGGCTGGTGGTGAATCATTTTTAAATTAATTTCCATAGCACTAGGTTCCTCCTAGTCTGTGAGAAAATTTTAATTGTAGACCCAACTCATTGAGAGTTTATGGGACTCTCCAGCTTTCCTATTTCATCCAGAGTCACTTGTAGCAAGGTGTGTTTTTCCAGGAATTTTTCTGTTTCATCTAAATTGCTAAATAACGTTGTTTGTGGTGTTTTTTATTTTCATTTTAGCCTTTGGGCATCCTTAGAAATGTCTCCACTTTCATTTCTAATGTTTTTCACTTGTTCTTTCTCTGTGTTTTGTCTCTCTGCTTCTCTCTATTTTTCTGTCTCTCATCATTCTAGACAGAGGATTCTTTATTTTCTTGGTCTTCGAAAAAATGCCTATTATATATTACATTTATTCATTTATTTTACTTTATAAGTAGTTGTGTAAGAAATGATTTTCAGAAGAGCAGATGGCTTGTGCAGTTGTTGTGAAGAGAAACGAGCTCAAGAAAGCAGGTGCATGTCAAAGTACAGTTTCCTGCACTGCTTCAGCTGTTGGCTTAGAAAAGGGAGTTCACAGGGTAGCCTGGAATCTGTGGACAGAGCAGGTTGTTCTGAGCACTGATGTCGACCATCTGAGGAGTGAACTTGTGAAACAACTCAAGAAACCGTGCACACTGTGCCAGAAGGACCCTATTCTTCTATTATTCTTTCTTTCTCTCTTCTTTGTTTATAAAGTTCAAACTTCCACTAAC
Source organism: Tupaia belangeri chinensis (assembly GCF_000334495.1). NCBI lineage: Eukaryota > Metazoa > Chordata > Mammalia > Scandentia > Tupaiidae > Tupaia > Tupaia belangeri. The sequence goes on from NW_006159769.1 coordinate 280,172, forward strand.
ATTACCTAGGTAAAACTAACATTAGAATTTTAGTTTAGTTTAATTTTTGGTGGAACAAATAGAAGAATGTTTAAAAGGTAATTTTAAAAGCCCAGTAATCACTAGCAGTTCAAATGCGTGGGTGATGCACTTCTCTGGGCAGAGTTAATATGCAAACCTTTTTTTGGCAAGATTTAACATTTGCTGTAGTTTGGACTTTACTCTTTATCTTGGAGTGGGCGAGACAGTTCGCCTTTCCAGCCAAGTCTGGGAAGCAATTCCACTAGTGCTAAACTTTTTATACATATGAGGAATGCACACACACATACATCATTGTCATTGTTACAGATAACTCTAATTCAGAGAAAGCACATTTGGAAAGATGACCACAATAATTCTCCCTAGCCTAGTACTCAGGTCCCTTTAGAATAGGACTACCATGTCATACATAAGATATATTGGGTTGCTGGAAAAGTCATGATGTATTTTTTTCTGTATCTTCCTATGCAAAAACAAGTCATGATTTTTCTGACAACCTAATATAATATTAATAGATAAATAGTATGGTTATATATAAATGGTAATATATATTACATGTATTATATTAGTGGTAAATTATATATAATTTACCATTAAGTGCAGAGGAAACAGGAGGTCACAGTAAGTTAAATATCTTATCCAAGGTAACCAAGGTACTTGGCAACAGAGCCTTGACAAGAAAGCAGATTTCTTTAGTTTGAGCTTGGCTTGGTTTTTATTACATTACTACTTGAGCTTATTTTATGATTCTTTTTTTTTTTTTGGTTTTTGCTATAGGGCTTGTGCACTTGCCAGACAGAGAGAGAGAGAGACAGATATAAAGCGAGAAATCACCCCCCAGGGGGGATGGCCATGCCGCAATCCTTTCTCCTCCGTTCTCCTCTCGGGATCTTGGGCACGCATGCTCACGCGCCCAGCGTGAGTTTAAGCCACCGGGTCCGGGACGTGAACCGCAGTCGACTACGTGGGAGTCCAGCGACATAGCCATTACGCTAACTGCTGGTCCTAAGCTTAGTTTATGATTCTGAATCAAAGGTAGGTGAATATAAATGGCATTTGACAAGTTATTATCAATCCAAGCATTCCAAGGAAATGTGTGTATCTAGAATGAATATCAGAAAGAAGAAAGGAGTTAGAGCAAACTATAGAATGTTCTGAGTAATTTGGTCATTTGTGTTACACATGAGTTATGTGAATTAAATATATAGGAATTGCTATGTGCTCAAATGCAGATGGTTTCCTTACTCTTAATAGCTACTATTAATATATCTTAATACTTCTGACAGGATGAGCTTTGAGAGTTTTTTCTTCCTCTTTGCTTTTGAGGTATCCTATTTTACATACACAGAAAGGCTCTTCAGGAAATTTATTTTTCTGTTTTTGGGTTCATATAAAGAAAAAGATGTAAAACTCAGATCTTTGCATCATCCAGTAGTTGTTTCTGAGATAACAGCTATTTCTTTTGATTCTTGGTAATATTTAGTTACAATTTAGAACCACCATTTTAGAGTGCCTTTGTTTTTAAAATTGTGAACAAAGAGCAAGTGTTTCATAAAATATAAATTAAGCATTTTAGGCATGCTAAATTTTAGGCAAATATATTAAATGTTTTGAAATTAAAGTTCTCAATTTTGAACTCTTTAGAAGTGGGAAAGTGTTCAGTGACATTATGAAATACAACTCTGTTGTGGAGCTTGCAAAATGTCTTGAAGCAGATAACAACTACAGGGAGAATATTTATTTTTATTATTGGTACTATTACTTCAATAAAATGATTTCACTTTCTCACAAATGCTTAAGCAAAAAGGCTATTTTAATGTAACAGTATTTATCATTTGGCTTATAGCATATTCTTTCAGACTTGGGTCTATTATTTTAATCCTTTCTGAGTACTATTAATTTAAAAAAATATATATGTATACACACACACATATATACACATTGTAGTTGAGTTTTTTCATAAAACTTTTCCATAAATGAGTCCTATAAATCATTGAAAAGCATTATCTTCCCCAGTTATAGACTATTGTGTTAATGTCATGCAACAACTGTGCAAACTACTTAAGCAAAATAAGGGAAATGCTATTTTATTCATATTTTCATGCCATTTAAATGATAAAATTAGGATGTCATAGTCTTTTTAAATTTTCTTTTAAAGTGTATTTACTTTTGTTCATGATAAAGAGCATGTACATGTGCACGAGAGAGAGAGAAAGACACCCTCATTATGCCTCAGCTGTCTTCACCTAGACCTCCAGCTGGCCAGGATCTTGGGCAGGAGGACCCATGCCTGCTCTAAGTGCCATATTCTTAATTTGTGTTTTTTTTTTCCCCTATTTTTTCAGTATTCATATTGCCAGGGTTCAATGAAAACTTGGTACCCACTGAACTGTGTGGGAGCTCAGTGACTACTTAATAAAGAGTTCCTTCATAGGCCTGGCTCCTCCAGTTTACCTAGGTAACCCCTGAGTTCTTTATGTGATCTTCTCCCAAGGTTTTCACTTTCTGGCTCCCCTCACATTCTTTGAGTTTTAAACCAAAGAGCATCTAGCATCTCTCTACCTGTCTGCCTATCTGTCCATCTATCTATATTAGTGATGTGTGGGCAAAATTCCAAGATAAATCTCCAAGATTTCTGTCCTCTGGTACACACATTCTTTGTCCTAGTTATTCAATCTTATACTAACCTATGTACAGCTATGAGAGGATTTCGCAGACGTATTGGTGGTCTCCAACCAGTTGACTGTAAGTTGGGAAGATTATCTGAACAGGCCTGATCTAATGCCATGAGCACTTCACATCTGGGTCTGGAGGCAGAATAGAATAAGTCAGAAATAGAAGCACAGATAGATTTGATGAGCCATTGCTGACAATGAAAAGAGCCACATGGTGAGGTATGTGGGCAGTCTTCAGCAGCTGAGAGTGGCTTCTAGTTGACAGCCACTGAGGAAATAGATTTTTGTTAAACAACCAGAAGGAACTGACCTCTGCCAACAATCAGTGAGCTTGGAAGAAGATTCTGAGCTCCAGATGAAATTAACCATGAGTCAAGATCTTTACTTTGGCTGTGAGAGGCCTTCAGTCATGACATACCTCGTCTAAAGAAAGTATGAACTAATATAGAGGATCTTCAAAAAGCCCATAGAAAATGCATAGTATGAAAAAAGTGTGCATGGATTACCAAAAAATTTTTTGAAACAAAATGAATTTCACACTTTCATTCCATTTTTCACAAATATTTTGAAGTCCCTGCCTATATAAGTTTTCTGACACCTAAGTCCATGGTTAGTTCTTACACAGCAGAAGATATTTAATATATTGATTTAGAACCTGGTCAACCTTAGCTATTCATAATCTTAAATCCTTTGTTCTCCCCACACCCATTATTATTTTAAACAAAAGATACGTAAACAGAAATTAAGTATTTACTTTGACCTATCAGTGTAGAATATGAAGCTAGTATCTATTTACTGAATCTGTTCTTGTGGGTTTTATATTTAATGGCAAAGGACTTTCGGCCTGTCCATAATCAGAAAGATTTCCCTGAGACTATCATAGCACCTGTCAATGTTACCATCTACTATGTAGTTCTTCAACTCTGACTCAGGTTTGCAAAGATGGCTACAATTCTTCCTGTCCTTGTACTCAAGTCCCTTTTTGATATGACTACCAAATTTACCATCAATGGGTAGAGTCTGTTTCCCCAAGTTTTGGATTTGGCTTGTCTTTGTGACATTTTTGAAAGATGGAATGCCACAGAATGACCTTGAGGCTAGACCTCCAAAAGCCTTAACACTTCTTCTTTCACCCTCTTGATCTCTGCTGCCCTATGAGGAAGTTACAGCTAGTCTACTGAGAGGCCATGTAAAGGAGACCTGAGGGGCCCAAGCTAACAGCTTCAGTCAACTTCTAGACTTTTTCATTTTCTTATTCATGATAGAGCATGTGCACACACACATGATATTAAAGGAAAGAGAGAGAGGAGCTCCCTTCACAGAGTCTAGACTTGCTGCAATCCCCTTCCTCCAATCTTCCAGATTATGAGCTCTTGGGCACTTGGGCACTTCTGTATGCCCAGTGTGTTTCAGACTGCCCATGCCAGGTATCTGAACCATAGTCCATGCCAGGTATCTGAACCATAGTCAGTCACCATACTCACCATGTGGGATTTATTTTACTTTATTATTATTTTTTTTAGTTTTGCCACAGGGCATGTACATTCACTAGCAAGGGAGAGAAAAAGAGGGAAAGCGATAGGTAACGTGAGCAATCATAAAGGAAAGAGATAGGTAAAGTGAGAAATCATGCCCCTCCCTGGTGGTGGTGGTGGTGGGGTGGCCACACTATAATCCTGCCTCTTCTTTTCTCCTCTTGGGATCTTGGGCATGCATGTACATACACAAACTCAGTGTTTTTTTTCAAGTCATCTAGTCCTGGACTCAAAGCACTCAGTTAGCCATGTAGGATTAAGCTGCCTTAACTACCACATCACTAGCTGGCCCATCACATGGGATTTGGTTTCTCTTAAGCAAGGCATTACTGCTGTGCCACGGAGCTGGCCAACTTCTGTCTGGACTTTGAGGCCAACCAGTACAAGCCAGTACCTGGCCAACCTCCCAGGTGACTGAAAATCCATGAAAGAACTGAGATAATATCACATGGAGCAGAAATGAGATTTTCTAGTTGAGTTTTTTCCAAATTGCCAAGCCACTATATTGTGAGAAAATCATTGTTCTTTTTTAAAAAAAAACATACTAATTTTGCTATAGGGAATGTATGCTTATCTTATAGAGACAGAGACAGAGATACACAGAGAAAGATGGGGGGGAGAGAGAATGAGAGAGAGAGAGAGAGAGAGAGAGAGAGAGAGAAGGCACTTCCCAGGGGGTATAGCACACCTTGATCCCTCTCCTCCATTCTCCTCTTGGGATTTTGGGCTGCACACACATGTCCAGCACGTTTTTCAAGCTATGGTCTAGGATTTTTACCTCATAATTGGCCATGTGGGATCCAGCTCCATTAACTACTACCATACCACCAGGTGACCCACTGTTTCTTCTTGTTTTTGTTTTTGTTTTTTTAAGAATTATTTTATTTAACTTTATTTATTTATTTTAATTTGGCCAGAGAGGGAGGGGGAGAGAGAGAAAAAGAGGGAGAGAGAAAGAGAGAGAGAAAGTGAGAAAGCAAGCCACCAGGTCCAGGACTCGAACCACAGTCAGCCATGTGGAAGCCCAGCACCCTTAACCACCACACCACCTGGTGGCCCCCAGTTTGTTCTTGTTTTAAGAATTTAAGTTTTGAAGTAATTTACTATAGAGTAATAGTAACTGATACAATTATTAAAGAACATAGCTTTAAAAATATGACTCTAAAATTAAAACTGCATTTCTATTTTAATGGATTATTATATATTCAAATATCTAGGTATGCAGTATAAAACTTAAAATTAAGAAAGTGGAAAAATAAAAACATCAATTTAAAAAATGCCTTCTTCTAGGGGATTAAGATTTTCTCATGTCTTTGAAACTCTTCAGGATGGTAGGATGTAAAGTAACAACTTCAAGATTATACATAGAGAAAATGACCAAAGTAGAAGATGAAAACCAGCTGGGCTGGCCTCATAGCTCAGTAGTTAAGGAAGCCAGATATTACATGGCTGACCACAGTTAGATTCCTGGCCCTGGTTGCTTGAAAAACATACGAGGTGTATGTGCATTTGTGTCCAAAATCCTGATGAGAAGGAGGAATGGAAGAAAAGAGATTGTGGCATGACTGTACTCCATAGGGACGGGAGTGTGCTCCCTTACTTTCTCTCTTTCCC
>NW_006159769.1:286502-322113 GCF_000334495.1 Tupaia belangeri chinensis
TCTTTCCCTCACTCTGGAAAGTATACACTCACTCTAGCCAGAAAATAAAAATAAGCAAATCAAAACAAACAAATAGCAAATGGTATATTTCAAATTGCTTTACTTTACTCCACTGAATGTCACCAAATATTCATTTTTTTCTTCAATTTTCCTTAAGAATGACTTTACAAGGCCCCCAAATGTCAATGCAAAAGGATGAGGTTAAAGCTGAGTATGTGGTTGACCTTGTGGTTAAGTGCTCTAAGATGGGAAATTATTATATATGTTTTCCAGTAACGTGAGATTAGAGAACTTATCATTGGTAATAAGTTTAATGACTCAGAAACCATGCAGAGTATTTTTTCATATTTTATATGAAGAAATCAAGTCACTAAAGGCTTTCCCTGCCATCTGATAAACTGCATCTATCCAGGAATGAAAATCTAAACACAGCACAGCAGTTCCTCTGACCCTTCCCAGCATCCTGTCCACATTCAGATAGAGGCATCTATACCACATTGGACTCAGGCTGAGTCTGGTGTCACCTGGTATAACCCTGAGAAGCCCAGCTGTACCTGAAATGCCATGCTTATTCATTCTACAAACATCTTTCACACACCTATCATGTTCCAGGCACTGTAGTGGATGGTATACATTAAAATAGAAATATCATCTTAGTCCATTAACTTTAAAGATTTTATTTCTGAGGTCCACCCAGAGTGACTCCAGAAGTCTCAAATCAAATTGGACACTCAATCGAATTCCCCCTAAGATAACCCTAGAGATTTGAAATATTCATCTCTAAACAGTGGATTTAATAAACTGGTGTTAGCCTCCTGTCTTTTAATGTTTGCTCTCCACTTATTTGTTTTGGTTTAATATAAATTATGGTACCTGGTAGAAGGGGTAAAATCAAGACTTTAAGCCTTTAGGCATTTATACCTCAGAACGAGCACATTTCCTTTTCTCTCAGAGGGTAGAATAAAGACTGTTACTACATAGTCCCATGTCTTGGCATCATAGAAGTTTGTCCTGCTTTGGAAGGACAAATAAGGCTCACTGATAGGTGAGTGCTTTTCAAGATAAGATCCTAGAATCCAATGCATGCTTCGTATTTTAATCTGTGAAGGTAGTCTTAACAGAACACCACAGACTGGGCAGCTTAAATAAGACATTTTATCTCCTTACAGTTCTGGAGGTAGGAAGTCCAAGTTCAGGATCCCAAAAGGGTTGGTTTCAAGTGAGACTACTCTTGGCTTATTGACATCTGCCTTCTTACCGTGTTTACACATGGCCTCTTTGTATGTGTATAGAGAGAAAGAGATCTGGTATCTCTTCTATAAGGTCACCAGACCTATGGGTTTAGGGCCTCACACTTACGATGTCATTTAACCTTAATTATTCTTATAGGCCCTACCACCAAATATAGTCACACTGGGGTTAGGGCTCCAACATATGAATTATGAGAGAGAACACAATTTGGTCCATAACATATTGTCTAATGTGAGATACATTAGGCACAAGGTAGTAAAAATACATATAAGGCGTGTGTGTGTGTGTGTGTGTGTGTGTGTGTGTGTATATATATATATATATATACCAGGCCATAATTCTGTGCTCAAGAGGCACTTACTTACAATGCAGTGCAATAATTACAATACTGTGCTGGGTATGAAGTGGGCAGAAAAGACCAATTTGAGCAGGTCAGGGAAAGCTTTCAGAGGAGCCTGGGTATAGAAAAGAGTAGAGCTGTTGGGGGTTGGGAGTGGGGTGAAGCTTTATTGCGCAGAGGCAGAAGCATGTGGGAAAGTGATATATTCATTCCTCTAACTAGTCTCCAGTCACAAGCAAGGTCATACAGCAAATGTGGTGCTGCAGCTAGCTGGACCCTTGAGTAGCTAGGGGATGTAAGAACAGCACAGATATATGACCAAGGTGATATCTATAAGGCGTGTGTGTGTGTGTGTGTGTGTGTGTGTGTGTGTATATATATATATATATATACCAGGCCATAATTCTGTGCTCAAGAGGCACTTACTTACAATGCAGTGCAATAATTACAATACTGTGCTGGGTATGAAGTGGGCAGAAAAGACCAATTTGAGCAGGTCAGGGAAAGCTTTCAGAGGAGCCTGGGTATAGAAAAGAGTAGAGCTGTTGGGGGTTGGGAGTGGGGTGAAGCTTTATTGCGCAGAGGCAGAAGCATGTGGGAAAGTGATATATTCATTCCTCTAACTAGTCTCCAGTCACAAGCAAGGTCATACAGCAAATGTGGTGCTGCAGCTAGCTGGACCCTTGAGTAGCTAGGGGATGTAAGAACAGCACAGATATATGACCAAGGTGATATCAGAGAAGGATGCTGCACTGTGGTATGCTATAAGGCGCTTAGACTTGATCAGGTGCTTAGGCATTGGATACTATCCATTAAAGAGTTTTAAGCAGAGGAAGAAGCTGAATAATTTTCACCAAGAAAGTTCTTTTGGGAAGCAGTTGGGAGGAAGCATGTGTGAGATTAGAGGTCCGGGCTAGTGGGTAGTGACATATCAGGCGGGTGACAGAGCCTCAAAACAGCTGTGACAGTGCTATGGGTGGCAGAGAGACAGCTAGACATCACACACAATGCACGGGACTGGGAGTTAACACTGCTGTGCTAAGTGAGGGGAAAGTCTCAGATGGATCCCAGGTTCTGGTGTGGTGACCAGTGGAGCCATTATCAAGAAAAGAAACCAAGGCAAGGATGGAGGGAGAAGGCAGAATTGTAGAAAAACCACCAGTGAAGTTCACAGTTCAGCTTCCTGGACCAGAAAGGAGCTTCTCTCTTCAATTTCTGTGTCAGGTGACCCTACCCTTCAGCAGATTTCAAAGACCTAGGGGTGGCATTGTGACTTAGAGCATTGTGTTTGACAGATACCTTTGGAATCAGTAATTTGTTTACTGAAATCCATAATTAATAAGACTTCTATATGATCATGACCTAAGTTGGTTTAGTCAGAAAAGTTTCCTAGTAAATAAACCTTTAGTCATCTGTTGCCAAGAAAATTAAAAAGCTTTTGGTCTAAAATCCATCAACCTGTTGACCTTATTGTTACTATGAAACAGATCCTGTTTCAGATCTTGTTTTTATACCTGCTGTGATTCAGGTAGATGGAAATCTTAAGAGTCTCAGGGTTGGCCAGAGAAGCAACTTACCTTAAAGGAGCTGAGGAAACAAAGTTGGACAGGGAAAAAAAAAAAGAAAAGAGGTAAAATAAACACTCTCTTCTGTGCACACAACTTAAATCTCCAGTTACTCTTTGATGAAGAGAGGGGGCGAATGAGTAAATCCTCAGGTCAGTGCTTTTGAGCCCTGGTTTGACTGTAATATAATTACAACAAACCTGTTTCATTTTCCTACCTGACTGCTTTTGAATTGTCTTCTCAGACAAGGTCTCAGTGGGGACAAGTCTCAATCTCACAGGCATGGGATGGAAGTGGAGCTCAGACATGGAGCACTCAACACTCCTGAGAGAGAGGAGAGAGAGCGTATATGAGTGAGTATGAGGGAGAAAGAATGACAGAGAAGGAGAATGAGAGAGACAATGAAAGATGAGAAAGGGTGAGGGAGAAAGATTGAAAGAGAATGGGGGGAGAATGAGAGAAGCAGAAGAGAGAAAATGAGAGAGAATGGGGAGGAAAAGAACGAGAGACAGTGAGAAATAATGAGAGAGAATGACAGAATGAGAGAGTAAGGGAGAATGACAGAATGAGGGAAAGAACGAGACAAATGGAGAAAGGCGGAGAGCGAGCGAGCGTGTGAGAGAGCGCACGCGAGCGCTTTAATTCGGCCGTGCGCCTTCCATAGTCCCATTTTTCCCTCTCCTGTGGTAACGCTCGGTCTCTTTCTGCGAACACCCCCCTCTCCTCTCCTGAGAGTCCCCGAAGCTAAGCAAACTAACCAAACTACAGCAGCCCAAGGCGGCCTTCCCCTCAGTGCACCCCGCCTGCAGACGCAGTGCACGCCGAATGCCGGGGCGCGGGAGGAAGGCGGGGCGGCGGGCGGGGCCGGGCTTCGGGGGCGTGCCCTGGGCGGTTGCCAAGCCCCCGCCCCTGGCCCGCCCCGCCGCTTAATTCGGACGCGCCGGGCCGCGGGGTGTGAGAGCCGCCCTGAGCTGGACTGTGCTGCGGGCCCGGTCGCTGCCGTCAGAGCCGCCCTTGCGCCTCCTCGAGCCGCCGCGGAGCAGTTGAGCCGCTGTACAACGCCGCGGGCTCTCAGAGCGAGCTGGGGAGGGAGCCGCGCGCCTTTGTGCGCGCTGAGGTAGGTTCGCCCCCCGCACTTACTTTACCACACAAAGACGAGGGGCTCGGGGAGCAGAAGGGCGGTGGGCGTGTGGGGAGCCCGGGTCGCCGCACGCCAACCCGCACTGCGCCGGCCGGGTCCCAGCGCCTGCACGCAGCGGGACTCGGGCGGTGGCCCCGGCCGAGGGGCGCTGCGAGGCGCCGGGCGATGGGAGGGAAAGAAGCCAGGGTGGCCACTCTGCTCATTGTTGCCTCCTTGGCCCTGTGATTCGGGGGACTCCTGCCTGGAGTGGGGTGCGCTGCCCAGTCGGGTGGACCGCGCTGCCGGATGCCGGTTCTTGGCGCCCCCTCGCCCCTCGCTGCCGGGGCGGACAGACGGGGTCCGCGGCCAGACGCCAGCCCCTGCCGGCAGACAAAGGCGGGGCCTGGGGGGGGTTGTCCCCGCTTGAAAGGTGGCCTTGACACTGTCTCCATCCTGCAAGTAAGTTTTCTGTTTTTGACTCATCTGTCTTTACTATCCAGTGAGCCGAGCATATGGGGTGTGCGTGAGCACACAAGTCCAAACATTTGGGGTTTTATAATTTCCCTCCAAGCATCTTCAGGTTACTCGGAAATGGCACTGATGTATGTGGCCAAGTTTTAACGCGCTTCGTAGGGGATGGTGGCAAGCCCTTCTGAAATTTGAAGAGGAATCCTACTGAGAAGATAAATTGCAGCTCTTAATCTCTGCAGCAAGGTATACTAACCATACTCTTCCTGTGAGAGATTGTGGTCAATAACGGTAGAGCAAAGTTACTTGATTTGAATGCGTGTGATAGAAGAACAAAATGAGGCCTTTTAGACTTTACAACCTTAAATTTGAGATTTCTTTTAAACACCCCATTTCTCTAGCCATGTTCCCTCCCCTTTGCTTTGGTCATTTTAGCCATCCAAGTTGCTTCAAGATGAAATATTGTCTGGGTCGCCTGCGTAGAGAAGTGTTAGTAATTTCATGTTGAAAGCTTTTAATTATAAAATTATATATGCTCACATATAATATGAAAAACAAAAAAAAAAAAAAAGAAAAAATTACTCATGTGCCTGCCACCCAGACACATCCTGAGGATGGAGGCATCTTTGCTTGATTAATGTATTGGCAGGCATGGGTGTGTTTGTGGGAAAGTATATGTGAGTGCTTGTGAGAGATACACACACTAAAGGTATCGCTGATTCTTAATCTTTATCAGTCACATCAGTCTAAAACGTATTTATACTGACAATTCTACAATATTGGTTTGCCATTTTTATACTGTTTAATACCAACAAGTTGTTTTCAAATATATTTTTCTCATTGCCTTGCAAATACCCATCTGTACAGAAGGGAGTAGGAAGATGTAGGAAAAAACAATGTAATTTCCACTTTATTTGGAAAAATGGACTGACAAAAATGTTCTTTGGACTGTGTTCTTTACATTTAAGGAGTAGTTTCGGATTGACTTTTTAAAAATAAAAGTAAAATTTCCAGCTTTTAAAATATTTAAAAAGTAGAGTTGTATTCCGAGACTCATGAAAAATATGTTATGGAAAGGAATTCTTTTTGTAGAACTAGTAACAACAGTGATTTTACTGCTGAGTATAATAATGCTTGCTTCTGAAACACCTTCCACTGAGAAAGTAAAATAAGAAGGGTTTCTCCATGAGTATTTTTGAGTGTATATTTGTGTAGATTTAGCCATTGGACATTATTTTCTCATTTAAAATTTTTGGATGTTTAAATTCTCAAATATGCAAAGTAAAATGGGGTCTTTGAGACAACCATTTAGAAGTAGGTTGATCATTAATATGATGCAATACTTTTTAAAGTTAAAAGAATTGGCAGTAAGGAAGTTGTGATTATATCATGTCAGCTGCATTTTTTTGTTGTGGTTCCTAGTATTTGGGGCTCCTTAATCTGCAGTTTAGCATTCCTTCATCTGCATGAACACTTTGGGTAGTATTGCAATTTAGTAGTGACCTGCACTGAATGAGTGAACTATAATAGTCTCCTGTAATGATCAGCATACCTTCAGGAATAATGCTACCTTCTACATACAGAAAATTCCAGTAGGAAATAACAAAATCTTTATTTTATATTTTTCAACTCTCCCATGGCACCTTGGCTAGTGTAAGCAACAGAGCCAAGCTGGACCTGAGGTCAGAGTTTAGTTTTGTTCTTCACTTCTCCTACTGCCTGGCAGGAAGGAGAGGAAAGTGTGGGAGAGACCTAGGGTTATGGACTTTCAGTAGTTATTTTTGATGGCAGCCTCCTACCCCAGGGGACCGGAGATTCCATTCCTGGATCGGTTAAAAGTAGACTTGGTTTGTGTGTGAGATCAGTACTATAAGAAATCTTGAACTCCTGAACTGTAAGAAGATGGGTGCTGTTATTCATTCATTCATTCTTGTGCTCTGTAATTTTTTTTTTTTAATTATCTATTGTCTTCTATGAGTGAGAAAGGGAAAGCAAGACAGAGAGTGAGAGAATACCTTCAGCCAGGATCTTGACACTGTGGTTCACCCTCACCTGTCAGCCATCCCTGGATCATGGGCAAACACATACCCAGTGTACTCAGGGAAGTCTCTGGACTTGAACTTCTTATATGGGGTTACTTCACAGAACATAATGCCTTACTGCTATGCCACTGTCTGGCCCCTCTCACAAGGAAAGGTGGAAAAGATTTTTACTGATGTTCTTTGGGACTAGTTGATGGACAGATGACTTCTTCTGACTAAAAGAGGGAACAGAGAAAATTATCAAGGTAGCATACTATTGTTATTAGTGTTCTGTGCTTTTCTCTAGAATTTTATGGGCAAGTTTTGAGAGTATGGGTCAGGGAGTTTGGTTGAGTGAGATCTAGATTTCAGGCATTTGTAAAAGTCCCTGGATATCTTGGCAAGTTGTCACCCTTATTTAAGTCTAGAGAACTTGGCTATGGGACCAGCTCATTTAGGGGCTCTTTCTGGGGTCACATTGGGTTGGAAAATCTACTGTGGGTAAGAAGGTTATGTGTGATCCCAGGGCTGCATGTAGCCTTGGGATGACCAGTGAGACTTCTTTGTGTAGTTCCCTTGTTTAATCTTGGTCTGTTTTTCCTTCTTTTTTGGAGAGTTTTTTTGCTATAGGGCATGTGCGCTTGCCAGAAAGACAGAGACAGACAGAGAGATAGAACGCAAGAAATCACTCCCCAGGGAGGATGGCCACGATGCGATCCCTTCTCCTCCATTCTCCTCTCGGGATCTTGGGCATGCATGCACAAGCGCCCAGCGTGAGTTTAAGCCACCGAGTCCGGGACTCGAACCGTAGTTGGCTACATGGGAGTTCAGTGACATAGCTATTATGCTAACTGCTGATTCCTCCCTTTTCCTTCTTGAAGCAAACCATTTTTCTCCCCTTTTCCTTTCTAGTTCAAAAAGTACTGGACTTTATCATCTGAACTTTCCCTTACCCTAAATTCTTAGGGAATTATGCTGTAAAGGAGTCATCAACACTTTAACTCATCTGATACAGGTTGAGTATCTTAGAGATATCTAAACATGAACTTAATTTTGTTCCATGTTCACTGTATATACAAAGCTTGAAGGTAATTTTAAACAGTCATTTTGTATTTAATACCACTTGTGGCTTTCTGTCAGTACTCAGAAAGTTTCAGGTTGTTAGCACTTCAGATTTTTTTATTTAGGGCTGCTCAGCCTGTGTTACTGATTCCAGTACCCTATAGGTAACAGAAATAAAATTACTTGGCAAACTGGCTTAGGTTGCCATGTAGGCTTGGTAAATTGACAAGGGGCCATTTCTAAGGCTGATGGGGGAAGCTTTGGTTTTTATTTCATCTTCATTTCACAGACGTTATCTAGTACCTCTTGTGTGCCAGGCACCAGGTTTACTGCAGTTAACGAGTCTGATGAGGAATCCGTGTCTTCATGGCAGTGTAGGTGAGGAAGATATAGAAAGAATTGCACAGCTTTATGCAAAAATTATTTAATTGCAGTATGGTAAGAGCTGTAAAGAGAAAGTAACAGTTTAGCAATTGAGGTATCTCAGAAAGGATGATGTAAGTCACAGCTCAGGCAGGGGTTGTGTTCTGACTGTAAAGGAGGGTAGAGGAGGCAGGTAATGAATGTGAATTGCCCAGGCTGGCCAATGAAGAGCATACTGGTAGGGGCTGGGCTGAGCAGATTAAGTGGTCTGCTGGGTTTTGCCTAGAATTTTGGCTGAGGGGGTTGGGACACTTTCTTGTGCAGAATTCAGTGAGGACTGGGACACTTTGTGCTGTTGTTTCCATGTCCTTGCTGAGGGTAAATGTCAAGGCCAATATCTTGGGAAGCCAGTGGTGTTAGGGACCTGGTGCCCCCAGCTGGCTGGGACTCAGGAGTGAGGGCTAGTCAGCTGGCTGCAGTTATGTCCACCCGAGGTTATAAGTGAAAAGATGAGACAGGGATTTTGTAAGGAAAAAGTGAAAAGACTTAAGAATATTATTCAAGCTCAAGTAAACTGTAGGAGGGAAAACTTGGGAAGAGATGCAGAAAACGGAAGAAATAGTGCTTTAACATTAGTGAAATCTTGGGACCAGCAGTTAGCGTAATGGCTATGTCGCTGGACTCCCATGTAGTCGACCGCGGTTTGTGTTGCGGACTCCGTGGCTTAAAGCTCACGCTGGGCGCGTGTGTGTGTGTGCCCAAGATCCTGAGAGGAGAATGGAAAAGAAGGGATTGCGGCGTGGCCATCCCTCCTGGGGGGGGGGATTTCTCTGTTTCTGTCTCTCTGTCTCTCTCTGTCTGTCTGGCGAGTGCCCGTGCCCTAAAGCAAAAACCTCTAAAAAAAAAAATTAATGAAATTTTGAACCTTGGGTGGTGTAGTTCTACCAAAGAGATCGGTTTTGGTGAAGTAGCTGGTGAAGAGTGATTATGTCTGATGTGAATGTATTAAAATTCCCATGTCCTGAAAGAAGTTAAAAATGTTGGCATAGCAGTTGTGTCACTGGACTCCCACGTAGTTGACTGTAGTTCGAGTCCTGAGTCCAATGACTTGAAACTCACACCGGGCACGTGTGTGTGAGTGCTCAAGATTTAGAGAGAAGAAGAGAAGGGATTGCAGTGTGGCCATCCCTTCTGTAGGGAGATTTCTCGCTTTCTCTCTCTCTGTCTGTCTGTCTGGCAAGCTCACTTGCCCTATAGCAAAAATCTCAAAAAAAAAAAAAAAAGGTAAAAGAAACAAAGTTCAAACATGTTACAGTGGGGCTTGTCCCATGGCATGTTGGTAGTGTGCTGCTTCAAAGAAGACAAATCCCACATGGCAATCACAGTTCAAGTCCTCAGCGTGGTCAGCCTGATCCATGCCTGGGATCAGCAGGCTAGGGGGCTAGAGGAAGGGGATTGCGGCATAACCAGACCCTGAGGAGGGTGTGTTCATCTCTCTCTGTTTCTCATGTGTACTTTCTGTTGTGAATGAAGAAATGTCACTGTGGATATATATACACACAGAGGGACTTTATTTACAGTGTTCTTTGCCTTAAAACTTTTGGTCATTTGAAATAGGTGATACTGTGGTTAGGGGCCTTTAAACATTGTTCCCCCTTTTTTCATCTAAGTTGTTTTGTTTTGTTTTGTTTTGTTTTCGAGAGGTTTATTAGGGCGTGTATGTCCCAGGGTGAGTTTAAGCGACCGGGACCGAACCATGGCCGACTACGTGGGAGTCCAGCGAAATAGCCATTATGCCAACTGCTGGTCACTTCCCCCTTTTTTCAGTAGCTACTCAGAGTAGTATAATATAGGAGAGAGAGAGAGACTTATTATTTTGAGTATCCTAAGCCCAAGCTCACCATGAATTAGTATGTGTTTTTTGAGCATCCGTGTATTTTTGTTTTCTGACACTTTCCTCTAAAAAATGGAATTAATCACATATGCCTACCTCTTAGAGTTTTCTTGATGATGAAATGAAAGCCTGCATTCTTTGTATCTGGCTGTCCTTCCAGAGAATGCCGCAGAATTCTAGCATGGTTCCACTACTATACAGGTGACTTTTTGAAGGCGAGAGGAGGCAGGGGACAGAATAGTGAGGAAAATCAGCTGTACCATCCTGCAGATTCCTAACGTGGAGGATCCTTTTTGTTATTCTATGTTTAGGGGATGGAAGGCTTCAAAAAGTAATAATAGATGATCAGACTTAAGAGTTTGACCCTGACTAGTCAGTAAATCTATCAGGGCTTCTGTATTCTTACCTATGAAGTGCATTGGAAACAATAAATGAAATTATGGCAATATTATTATGACCAACTATTAGCTCTTGAGCACTTCCTATGTGGTAGGCATTGTGTGAAATGCTTAATGGCATTTCTTCATTTATTCAGCAAATATTTCACAAATGCTAATATATGCCAGGCACTGTTCCAGACTATAGATCTGCACATAGGATAAAGAGGACATGTTCTAGTGGGATGACAGACAGTAAATAGGTAGATAAAATGATTCCCATGATCAGTGCTGTAAAGGAAATTAGATCAACTCAAGGGGCTGGTGGCTGGTGGGAGAGAAAAAGGTATTTTTAATAGGGTGTGGTCTCTCTGAGGAGGAAAATATTTGCAATCTGAATGATGTAAGAGGGTGAGCTTCACTACAGTCTGTGCAGAAGGAAGTGCACATAATGGCCCAGTGATCAGAAGGATCTTGCTCTTGAAGGAGTAGCAAGAAGGCCTGTGTGTCTGGAACCAGGTGGGCAGGGTAGAAAGAAGGATATGAGATGAAGTCTAAGCAGGGAGTCTTATAGATTATGGATTAACTAATGGGAAAACTGTGGAGGGTTATAAGGAGGTGGAAGACATTCATCTTGCATTTTATAAATATCCATTTTTCTGTGGAGAGCAGTGGTAACTACAGAGGGCCTGGAATGGAAGCGGAATGAGAGCATGGGGAACAGGGATTAGTGGGGGCTATTGCAGGATCCCTAGGAGATGTACAAGGACCAAGATAGAGTTGGTGAGAAGTGGTTGGATGCCCTATGTTTTAGAAGATGGAACTATCAGGACTTGCTCATGGATTGGAGCTAATTTGGCCTCTAGTCATGGAGTACAAGATACTATCATTTATTTATCAATATGGGAAGACTGGAGGTAGAGGATTATCTTTATAATGCTCGCATAGCCTCCGAAATGATTATTATTACATTCTCATTTTGCAGATATAGAAACAGAGGGTTAGAAAAATAAAAGGTTTTTGCTAGGGAAAAGCTGAGTCATGATTAAGATCCTAATCAGATCCATGCTCAAACCTTGCATTTTCAACCATTTTTGTTACACCCTGTAATTATTTGAATTTACTATCATGGCTGATTGATGTGAAAGTACCTGCACAAATACTTTAGAAATACATCATTTTTTGTTTTTGTTTTTTAATGTAGCTTTATTGAGGTATAATTTATATTCCATATAGTTAACTCATTATAAATGTATGGTTTCATAATTTTTAGTAAATTTGTAAGGTTTGGCAGTCTCTACCCCAGTCTAGTTTTAGACCTTGTAGTCAGTTTCTGGTCCTACCCCCAACCATAGGAAATTACTGATCGTTTTTTCTGTCTCTAGAGTTTTGCCTTTTCTAGAAATTTTGTACAAATAGAATCTTACAATATGGTCTTTTATGTCCAGCTTTGTTCATTTAGCATAATGTTTTTAGGCTCATCACTGCATAATTCATCTGCTTTTAAGGAACATTCTTTGTCAGAAAAGACTCTGCTGATGAAAAAACATCCTCTGAGATGTGCCTTAAGTTGATAATCATAGCTACCATTCACTGAGCATTTATTATGTGCCAATTACAGTTACATTCTTTATGCTCTGTGATATTCCAACAATTCTGTGAGGGACTTAGTATTTTACACATGGGATAACTGAAGCATAGAGAGATTAAAAAGCTTATCCAAAATTATAAGAATACAAATCAGATCTGAGCCTTCTCTTTGCACAACTGCCTCTTGACCACTCCTGGGTGTTTCCTTACACATGTATCTAAAGCTCATGACTTTTTACTTTTAGAAAGGACTTAGAATCCTAATTGGAATTAATGCGCTTCCCGGGTGAATCTAACATTGTAGTTTTAAGAATATTTATACTGAGTTTTTATTTTGGTGTTACCATGTGGAAATTATAGTGTCTTAAATTGATTTATTTGGGTCATTAGTGTTTTTGTTTTTCAGAAAGAGATTTTTGCTATAGGGCATGTGCACTTGCTGGAGAGGCAGAGAGACAGAAAGGGAGAAATCGCCCCCAAGGGGGGATGGCTACGTTGCAGTACCTTCACTCCCATTCTCGTCTCGAGATTTTGGGCACACATGCGTATGTTCCTGGCATGAGTTTTAGGCCACCAGGTCCCAGACTCGAAGTGCAGTCAACTATATGGTAGTGCAGCAACATAACCATTATGCCATCTGCTGGTCCCAGGGCAGTAGTTTTCTTAGGCATAGAATCAGGACAGCACTAAAAAACACATAATTATGTCATTGAGTGGACCTTGTATGTTTGAGTTGTTTTAAATATTATGTGTACTAGAAATGCCATTTTCCAGAGTATCCCAAGGCTATTCCCTTATTAAAGGATGGAATTTAATTATATATGCATTTTTCAAGATGTATATATAATTGTAGTATACATTTATATTTTTCTCCCTCTTTCTAACAGTTCTTTATTTAAATAGTATTTTTTCCTATCCACATATACTCTGTATTGGAAGATTTAATCTGTGTTATAAAGGACTTCTTGTATATCATAATTATTCTGAAATTTTTGAAAGATTTTAAACACCTCTTAATTTTCGCCATGATGAGCATTTGCCTCTGGAATAAGGACTAACATTCCATCTGGGTTCTACTCTTGATTCAGATAAGATGCTCTTTACTATGGCATCATTAAGCTAACTGTTTAGGTGTAGAATATCTTTTATTTTTAGAGAATTTTAAATATAATCCCAGTTTACTAGTTCAAAATAGCAAACAAAAAAGCTACTTTTTATTTTAGAACATCTGGATTTAAAAATAAAAAATTACTTATATTAAATTTTAATATAAAAATGGTTTTCTGTATGTCTTTGTTAATCTTGTTGTATGACTGGAACCACAGAGGAGTTTTCTATATTTTTTTTTTTAAAAGAAGATTGACCAGTGAAATGCTGAGTCTTTGAAATTGGTGGAAGAACACCATTGCCCCATTCTTGTTGGACAGTTCAGGGCATGGTGAGTGTAAACATCCTTATTACTTGAGCCAGAAGCTAGGGGGAAAAGTAGGGCATGGCACAGGGGCAGAGACTTGAAAGGGGCAGCAAAGAAGTTGTCTCTACTTGCTGCTGTACCCTATTCAGCTTTAATCTGTGCTGTGAGTGACTGGACAGTGTGTGTCAGCTTCTCTGGCCACCAGTATGCAGTACTTGGAAGTTGGAAGCAGGTCTCAATCTGTTTCTTTTTCCTTTTTCCATTCCGGGCTTGCTTCTTACTGGCACATGCCTCAAGGAGAGGGAATATTATTTTTGGAAAACTAAACCAAATGAAATTGAAATTGCAGGGAGTGAAAATTGAAGCATACATGTGATATTTGTGCATTTTGTGCAAGCTATATCTCAATTACATATTTTTTAAAAGATAGACATAAAAACAAAACCCTCTGGGGATTGCACTGCTGAGTGGAGCACTGTTCAAGAATGCAAAATCTAAGTTATTACCTGGATATTGTTCTTTCTTTTCTTCTGTCCCACTTCATAGTTACTTTGCTTGCGTCAAATGCTGTTTTCTCTGCTGAGGGCAGTGATTTTATGCTTTTCATCTGAATATGTTTTAGATGAAGTTCAGGGCTGCTACAACTCTATTGACAAAAGTTGTTGAGTAGAGGAACCTTTAATTTTTTCTCCTACTAGTCCCAGGAACTGGCTTTTATTTTGTTAACCATACATCATCCTGGCATCTTGTGTGTTGTCCCGTTCCCCTCAACCTCCGCCCCTGTGCTAGGTGGAGTTCGGCCATGCATAACCTACTTCCTTATGCTGGGCCCTGCCCCTGTCAGTAGGGGTTAGGGAGCTGAATATGCAGATTCAGAAATCTGATGGCTAGGGATGGGGGAAGCCCTGAGATCTGTTAAACTTCTGAGTTACCCAACATTGATTTCACCCCTTATTAGCCTCAAAATGGCTTTTTACGTTGATTTCTTTGAACCAGGATCCCAACAAAGTCTAAACAATGTGTTTGATGGTTGTGCTTCTTAAAGCTGTATAGATCTAGAATGCCTCTTTCCCCCCATGCCATTGATTTGTTGAAGAAATCAGGTCACTTATCTACTAGAATGTCCCATATTCTGAAATTTGGCTGCTACTTTTCTTTTAAAACTTGTTTCAGTAATCCCTGTATTTCTGTTAACTGGAAATTAGCACTAAAGCTTGATTAGATTGCTGTTCACCACCACCACCACCACCACCTTGTTATGTTTTTTTTTGCAGAATTATTATAATTAATCAGTGGTGTCATCTACTTCATGTTGCATCATGTTAGGAACATATCTTGTAGTAATGCCAGAAATGATCATTAGGTTCCTTTTGTGGGAGCTTGATCTTTTCATGGCCAATATTTTATGGACTTTTCTCCCAACATCCATTGATGACTGTTGCTTGAATTAATTATTTCACTAGAGACTGTTGATTCTTCTTTCTTAAGGAGATGTTAGAAAGTGTGACATGAGATTTAAACTGGTCAAGGTGTCAGAGAAAATTGCCAGCATTGATGCAGTGTGGGGACTTTAGAGATTTAATAGAGAAAAGCAATGATTGATTGGCTTTTCCAGTCCTTTGGGGGTATATCCTATCATTAAAGGTAATTACCACTTGCACAGTCTTCTGTGACTGTTTTGTGTAGGTTAATTTCATTGTAAATATTGTTTAACTATAATATTAAATTCTGTGTATATATGCTAACTATATTGTTTACATAACTAACTTGAGGGCCTGTTCACCAGCTACATTAAGAGATTATGATGTAGGTTTATGAGACATAGTTCCATGACGGTACAGACAATGGTAGATGATCTTTCTCAACAGTGGATTTAAATTTCCTGGCATTAAGGACATTTATGCTCAGTATTTTCTTAGAAAAGGTAAGTCCTTGATGAGCTTTAAAAAACAGGAGGCCAGCCCGATAGTGTAGTAGTTAAGCACTGTAGAGAGTTGGATCTGATGTGCCTGAGCACAGTTCAAATCCCAGCCTTTGGAGGCTCAAAAAATACACTGGGCATGTGTGCATATGTGCCCTAAACCCTGAAGGGATGGAGGAAAAAGAATTGGGGCATGCTTTCTCTCTCTCTTTCTGTCCAGGGCACGTGCCCCCTGGCAGTTAAAAAGAAAAAGAGAAGAATGACAAGTACAAAATAACTTTGTTTCTGTTCTGCCAAGATAAAAGAGAAATAAGCTTTCTAATAGTAACTTGTTCTTCATCATTAAGAGAATTTGGACAGGATAAATTATAGAAGTGTTTCCAGTAGGAAATAATTGACAATAATTCATAGCAAAAATAATACATTCATAGTAAATGATTTTAACTTATGTGTGCTTTATCACCAAGCTATAACATGACACACTACCCTAGCAATCTTATTTGGAGATAGTCTTAATGTTGGAAGGTCACTGGAATGGGAATATATTGATTCCTTCTATCATGGGACAGAACTCTCTTTTGGCACGGTGTGTTTCCAGAAGCCACATTATAAAAAGGATCATCAGAAAGCAAGGTTCTAAGAATTTAAATAGGGAATTAGGCATAACTCCCATAGACACAGTTTCATAATTAGAGATTGTCCTTTTGACCAAATGCTTGGTATCGAATAAATCATGGCTATGAACAAAAGTCATAAAAAAATGTAAAAACTAGAAACCTAAAAGTATTTGAAATCATAAAGGATGCTATATTTGTCAGAAAGGATTTGAGCTTGGAGAAGCCATAGAAATAAAGAAATCATGTAATATAGACTCCTCATTTTTTGGTGAATAAACCAATGTATAGGTATGTTAAATAGCTTGTATTAGACCACATAGCTAATGATAGGTAGAGGAGGAACAAAAACTCATCCCAGAATAACAAACATTAATACTTGAGTGTTTCTTATGCATATACTAAATGCTTTACTTTTTTTTTTTTTTTTTTTTTATCTTCACAACAACCCTGTGATGTGGGACAATAATTGGCTATAATTTACTGAGGAGGACACTGAAGCATAGAGCTATTCAGATCATACAGAACTCAGATATACTTTAAATATAGAGAATGTGCTCTCTGGTACTACTTTCTTATTCTTTCCTCCTTCCCTCTTTTCCTTCCTTCTTATTTTTAACTTCATTATTTCATATTAAAATAATACTTTATTTCTGATGACTCATAAACATCGTCTTTCCAGGGCATTCCATATACTCTCTTTTTTTCTATTTAAAAAAAATTATTTCTTGTATACATATAATTGTTGTACATCTTTGTGGGGTACAACATGGATTTTCAAGGGCTCTTTATTTTTTGAAGCCCCTTCCCTCCCTCCTTTCCTTCCTTCCTTCCTTCCTTTTTTCCTCTTTCATGAGAGAAAAAGAGAAAAAAAAGTCAAGTACTCTCAACAGGGTCTATTTTTTGAGAGATATTTGCTCTAGAGCACATGCACTCATCAGACAGAAAGTGAGAAATCACACTCTGAGGGATGGCAATGCCACAGTTCCTTCTCCTCCATTCTCCTCTTGGGATTTTGGGCATGCAAGTCACGAGGTCTGGGACTCGAACTGAGGTCAGCTATGTGGGAGTCCAGCAACTAACCATTAGGTCCTTTTCAATAGGGTCTTATGCCATGGATTCTCCTGTCAGCTTTTCCTAGCCAGCCAGGAACATGGAGGCTGGAGTTTACAGGTTGATCTGGGAACCAAAGTTTGGTGTTCTATATGGCTTCCAGCATTGCAGAGTGTTGCACTACCCTTGTGCTACCATAGCTGGTTCTGTGTAAAGATTTATGTGGGGCCAGCTGGTAGCATGGTGGTTAAGCTCTCAGAACACACTGATACCATATACTTGCTAACTGAGTGGTTTGAGTCTGAGACCCAGCAGCTTGAAACTGACTTCAGGCCACGTGTGTATGAATGCCCAAAATCCAGAGAGAAAAATGGAGGAGGAGATACTGAGGCGTGGCTGCCCCTGGGAGGTACTTTCTTATTCTCTCTGTCTGTCACTCCAGCGAGTGCATGTACCTAATAGCAAATTAAAGATCTTTGTGAGCATTTAATAATAACAGAAAAACTCACTAGCTGTTTTTTCCCTTAAATATGATAAATGTAAAGTGATGCACTAGCTATTGTAAATGTTATTTAAATAATTAATAATTTTACATCTTTTTTATTTTTGTCATTTAGAACTGCTTTTGTGAGATAGATGTTGGGACTCTCAAAAGATGTCTAAATAAATTTGAACTGATAGTTTTTTTCAGTTGATAAATGCACAATGCCAACCCAAAACTTTAAAAGTAATCCCTTTGATTATTCTTTTTTTTAAAAAATATCACTTTTTTTTTAAATTCTTGAAAACATCACCAAGAAATTGACTTGCAATGGGTCTGAACCCTTGTCATCTCTTTTCCTCCTCCTTTTCCCTACCCTTCAGTAGCATCCTGAGGGATGAGATTTCATAAAGACTAAGAATACTTTTGGGAGACAGCATGTGGGAGGGTGGTAGGCAGTGAAAGAGTATCTCATGGTGATTTTCTGATCATTTTTGTCTTGTTTCCTAAGGGGGTTTGGTAGACTCACCATTTTTCTGTCTGTGTTGCTCACAGAGAGCTCTGTGTGGGTCACTTGTGTTAGGTGAGCACACAGGAAAGTGGAGAATGGTGAGACCCTGGTCATATCCAGGGAGATGTCCATTGGGATGTGGTCTGTGCTGTTATCTGTTGGTGCCTTTAAACAACTTGTGATAAATTAACGCAGTTGGCTTTCCAGCTATCCATCTGTATACCCGGAGTAGGTTTGTTTTGTTTGTTTAGATTGCAATTCTTCATTCACTTCCTGTTTCATTCTTATGGCTGAAATACATGATTGAATCTACTAAGACCATTTTTTCTCTTCCATTCATGCTAGCAATAAAATATGTACAGTCTGGAACATGTTGTATGCATGTACTTCTTGGTGAATCATAGCACAAATTTCAAAAACTGCTTTTTTATAGCCTCTTCAGAATAATTATCAGACATTAAGTGCTCTCTCTACTAATGTCATGTCAACTGACATGGCTTTTTAAATGGTGGTAAGTTGATTTTTATTCATAGATTATTCATTTGATTGTCGTCTTTGATTAAACACCCCATCATTTTTCTAAAATTTGTCATTCTAATAATGCTGGAGTTTTCAACAATCATCATGGGACTGGATGTGGAATAAAACCTTAGAAAAACACATAACCTTTTTTTTAGATGAAACTTAATTTTGCAGCTGCTAGGTTACCCAGGACAACAAGCTCCTTGGTGTATCTCTAGGACTAGAACTCTCTTCCCTGGACTTCTTTGCTCTTATCTGCCTTGCCTTACTCTACCTCCCTCGTGTACTTTTACTTGCCACCACAGGAAAATACAAAAAAGAACAAGAAACAAAACTTCCTAGCCACTGGGATGATGGTGACAATTTTATTGCAGAAAAAGTCTGTTCAGGCTGCTGTAACAGATACCATAGATTGAGTGACTTAAACAAAGGTTTATTTCTCATAGTTTTGGAGGCTGGAAAGTCCAAGATTAAAGTGTGGGACAGTTTATTGTCTGGTGAGGGTCTGCTTCCTGTTTTGCAGACTGCTGCCGCCACCTTGCTGTATCCATACGGTAGGGAGAGCGAGAGAACATCTCTCTCCTGTCTCTTCTAAGGACACTAATCCAGTTCATGAGGGCTCCATTCTTGTGACTTAATTATCTCCTCAAAGCTCCACTTCAGAATATAGTCACATTACAGGTTAGGGCTTTAAATATGTGAATTCAGGGTAAGGGGATGCGAATATTCAGTCCATAGCAGTGGCCAAGGTGAGCAGAGGTTTAAACTCTATGGGCAGTCAGGTTTCTCAGAATCAAAAATGTGTTCCCTCAAGAAGGCAGGATTTTAGTGGCTCAGGCCGGAAGTGGAAGTGAGGGTGAAGCTGTAGGTGAGGAATCTGACCTAGCACATGAAGAAATTAGATCAAGAGGTCACCAGTAACCAAGATATGACAGCAGTGCTGAGCAAATGTTCATGACACAGTTAATCTGTTGCTTCATAGCTCCTGTTACTGCCGGAGCTGATTGCTGGATAAGCGCAGCCCTATACCCCCAGGCAAGAGTGTTCCAGAGTCAGCAACGAATGGCAGAACAACCCAAATTGTATATTATACACACGGCGAGCGTACTTACTGATTTGTCTGAGATGAGCCTGGTCCAGGTGTAATCACTAATAGAGTCTTCATTCATACTCAGAAGTGACCCGCTGTGGTCATTAGATGGTATAGTTAACTTACATGCGTGTCCTTGGTAACAGGGAAGCATTTGTTGACTGTATGAATAAAGGTCATGACTATGGATCTGACAAACATGAAGTTCTAAGGTGTGCCCATGGTTTACCTGTCTCACTGTGGGAGCCTGACTACCATCTCTATTTGCTTATTACTTGAACTCTAAAGAATGTCCGCATTACATTTTTTTAGAGCTCTTGTCTCCCTATTTGTGTTTTAGATGACTGTCTAATTTGGCAGTGACCAGGTAATACTGGAAACGTCAGTGCAGTTGCACTCACAGCATCTGAGGTTATACCTCTATGCTTGGAGTTTCTCAGGAGACTGAGTGGTCTTTTGCTGGGACTCCCTAGGGTATAGTAGCCCCACCTAAAGCCTTGGCAGCAAGGACTGATGTGAGAAGTAGGAAGAGAGGAGGGAAGGTGCCTATGTTTCTTTTACTTACTTGGTCAATTAAAAAAAGTTTGGAAAGTCTTAATCTTATTTGACCGTAGAGTGGGGTCTAAGAGTAGAGGTAGAGTCCAGGGTCCAGTGTGCCTCCCTAGTGCTGTTGGTAATGTTGGGCGAGCACCACATGTGTGTGTCATGTTCCCTTTTGTGTACTAGAATCTTAGGGCTTTTGTCATGCTCTGAGACTCTCTTGTGTAAAGTGAAATGGAAAAAATGACTCAGAAAGCATCACTTTCATCTGCGACTCCCTCGGGAAGTACCGTTCCATTTTAAATCTCTCTTGTGGTCACTTGATTCTGTGCTGCGTTTTCCATATCTGGTTGGAAACACTGAGGACAGTATGCCAGCTTCTGGGCTCTGTAGTAGTAGTGAGGAATTCCTGTTAAAAGGCAGAATTCACTTGTTTTTCTATTATTTTAATTCTGTATTTCCTGAGCTCAAAAACTGCTGTCCTAAGGACTTGCTTCAAAACACAAACACAATAAGGGCAACAATGAAAGCATCCTGTTGTTTTTATATTGTGTCCCAGGTACTGGATTCCAGGAGGTGACTTTAGGTTATCTAGGAGAGTTTCCCAGCAATACTGAATTACAGAAGATTTTCTAGTGAATGGACAGACTGAGGGACTGTGTGATGGTGGTTTCTCTTTCTTTGCCTCTGAAGCTTACTTTGAATGTGAACTTTCCCTCTTTCTTCATGGCCGTTGATGTTGGCAAGAAAATGCACAGGTTGGTTGGGTCGGGCCTGTTCTTCCTCTATCCCCACCTACCCTATCTTTATGATTTAGGTGGGGTAGTATGTCCGGCCACAACTTCCGTGGCCCCATTTTTTAAAAATAAAACAAACTGAGAGCTGTGCAACATGCCTGTGATCTCCTGTAGATGAAAGACTATTAAGATGTAAAAGATGGGCAGCTGGGAAGTGGGTGGGGTATGCCAGGAGCATGCGCAAGTCCTGTTTTCAGAGTTCTGTGGTCTGTGCTGTGGTTCCACACTTCATGTCACTTCTCATTCATGGGCATAGATTCTGTCCCCATAGTATATTTAGCTCTGGTTTCATGGATCTCCTTAAAGGGTTCTGACTCTGGATCTTAAATAAAACGCAGACTCTCTTATTAGCAAGATGGAAAAGGATATATTCTCTCTCCCTGAGTAAGTTTTGTCAGATGGATAGTTTTTGTCTTTCTACTTTTTTCAAATTGAGAAGTAGTGTGATTTGACAGGCTCTGGACTTGGCTGCTTGGGCCAACCTTTTAGATCTCAGTTTACCAGCTTTGTGATTGTTGGCAAGTGAATTACCTACTTGAATTTCAGATTCTTTATCAGTAAAATTGGGATAATAATAGTGCTTTCTTCAGAAAGTTGGATAGTAATGCAGTTAGTACATTAGCAGAGTGCCTACAAATAGTAAATACTCAATAGTAGGTAAAAAAAAATGTGGTTATGTTATTGATAAATATATCAGTGCTCAGGTACTGTTTTTAGAAGTACATGTATGAGGGACCAGCAGTTAGCATAATGGCTATGTTGCTGGACTCCCATATAGTCATCCGTGGTTTGAGTCCTGGACCCAGTGGCTTAAACTCACACTGGGCGTGTGTACATGCATGCCCAAGACCCTGAGAGGAGAAAGGAGGAGAAGGGATTGTGACATGGCCATCTCCCCTGGGGGGTGATTTCTCACTTTTTGTCTCTCTGTCTCTCTATGTCTTTCTGGTGAGCACATGTGCCCTATAAGCAAAAACCTGTCCAAAAAAAATTTAAAAAGAAGTACATGTATGGTCAGGGGCCCCTAGATGGCATGGTGTTAGGGGTGCTTAATTCCCACATGGCCAACCATGATTTGATTCCCGGACCTGGAGGCTTGCTTTCTCATTTTCCCTCTCCCTTTCTGTCTCCTTCTCTCTGTTCTTCTCTGGTAACATTAAAAAATAATAAAGATAAATAAAATAATTCTCAAACAAACAAAACAAAACAAAACAGAGCTTGTAAGTGGCATGGTGATTAAGGGCGCTGGACTCCCACATGGCTGATTCCTGGATCTGGTGGCTTGCTTTCTCACTTTCTCTTTCTCTCTCTCTGTCCCTCTCTGGTCAAATTAAAAATAGATAAATAAAGTTAAATAAAATAATTTAAAAATTGAAATACAAGTTTGGTTACAGTTTTCTCTAATCATGATCAGTGTGAATTATTTGAAAACTATACATGCATTTATGGGACCAGGAAGGAAGGATATTTGAAATTAAGAGTGTCCCAGAAAAACCAGGATCCCTTAGGCAACCCACTGCAAACAGCATTATGGTAGTACTCACTCTGACTGAAGACAAGGTTGTATTCTAATGTACCATAATCAGGAGCGTTAAGTGTTGTCATAAAGAATGTATCAATTGACCAAAATTAAAACTATAAACTTGGGCAAGCATCTTCCACAATTTTAAACAATCCTAAATTCTGTACAGTGTGTCCCTTTATGCTGATTGGGCATTGATTTTAAAACCATTCCTTGGGGGGACCAGCAGTTAGTATAATGGCTATGTTGTTGGACTCCCACGTAGTCGACCGCGATTCGAGTCCTGGACCCGGTGGCTTAAACTCACGCCAGGCGCGTGTGCATGCATGCCCAAGATCCCAAGAGGAGAATGGAGAAGGGATTGTGGCGTGGCCATCCCCTCTGGTGGGTGATTTCTCATTTTCTGTCTCTCTGTCTCTCTCTGTCTGGAGAACGCATGCGCCCTATAGCAAAAACCTCTCCAAAAAAAGAAGAAAAAAAACCCCATTCCTGGGGGCCCAGCAAGTGGTACGGTGGTTAAGGTGCTGGACACTCCTATATGGCCGACCACAGTTCAAGTCCTGGATCTGGTGGCTTACTTTCTCACTTTTCCTCTCAATAGCTCTCCATCTCTCTCTGGTCAAATTAAAATAAATGAATGAATAAATGAAATTAAAATAATTCTTTTATAAAAACAAAGCCATTCCTAGTGTGGATACCTGCAGATAATGCCAGTCAGAGTTAGATGTTCTGTGGGGACATCCTATGGCTTGATAAGCCTATACAGGTATAGCTTGAAGCATCTTTCAGACAAATTGATTTCCATGACATTCATTGGACTAGAGCTCTGAGTCTTAAATCAGCTATGTCCAGGTGTGAGAGTGAATTGCCGCTGGTTTTGCCTTTGCTATCCCCTTCACCTTGTTTTTCAGCTATTTTCCTTCTTGGGCTCTACTCCAGCCACGTGGCTCCTTTGATGGTTTCCCCACATAGCAAGCACATGCTTGGACCTTAGGGACTCCCAGAGACTTCTCTGCAAAGCTTATACCCAGATACGCAGAAGCCTTGGGGGCACTCTTAGAAAAACGGCCCTGTGACCTGCTGCATTCTTTCCTTGCCTAACTTTTTTCTCTGATGCTTTGCCAGATACAGCACGTATATGAGAAAGCTCCTTGGTTTAATGCCTGTCTGTTCTCTTCTCCTAGCCCTACCACTAGAACATCAATCCTAAGGGATTGGCGTTTTGCACTTTCCGTTTCCAGTTTTGCACTTGCTTGCTTACCAAACTTGCCAAAGCTACACAGAGTAAGAGTTCCTTAGGTTTTAATCACTGAGGATAACTGATTTGTCTGTCTTCTCAATAACCTGGCAGAAGGAATACATTATTTTAAGTTCCATCTTAGTGTGAAATTTGGGTCCTGGGAGGCCAAGTATAATGATCTGGTTAACGTTTTCTTTGAGTGAATTAAAATGAATTAAAGGCAAATTAAAGGCTAAGTGTAATCCTATGTCTTTGGCCTTTAATAGTTTATTTTTTTAACAGAAAATAACTTCCATTTTTACATAAAGGAATAAAGAATATTGTTCATACTGTTGCTCATTGTTCCTTGTGTAAAGTTTCAAGTGACAAACTTCTTTTACTTATTTTAGGTTATTATGCATGATATTCTTTCTCATGAAAAGGTGGTACGCTCATTTATTTTCTGATCATCAAAACTATGTTTTTCTTTTCTTTTCTTTTTTTTTTTTTTCCTGGTTCACTAGGAAGCTCAGAACCAAATTTAATTCTTAGATCTTGAAATTGTATTAGTCCTAGTGTGTAATGCTTTTGCTGTTTCATAACTGTAGAGTGGCCTGACTTTCTAGTTCTATTTTATTTATCTCGTTGCATCTGACTTATTTTAAGGTACCCTAAATCTTCTTTGAAAAGAAATGGGCTGAGGGAACCAGCAGTTAGCGTAATGGCTCTGTCGCTGGACTCCCACGTAGTCGACCGCGGTTTGCGTCCCGGACCCGGTGGCTTAAAACTCACGCCAGGCACGTGTGCGTGTGTGCCCAAGATCCCAAGAGGAGAATGGAGGAGAAGGGATTGTGGCATGACCATCCCCCCTTGGGGAGTGACTTCTCGCTTTTTGTCTCTATGTCTCTCTCTGTCTGGCGAGCGCACGCGCCCTATAGCGAAAATCTCTCTCAAAAAAAAAAAAAGGGCTGAGAAAACAGTTTTAAGCGAAAATCTCTCTCAAAAAAAAAAAAGGGCTGAGAAAACAGTTTTATCCCTCTCTTAGCTCCTAATAGCAGATATTGAATAGTCAAGTTTGATTTTATTCTGTTGCCTATGTGTCTTTTCACCTGGATAATGTTATTGACAGAAGTTCTGTTTTGCTTAGGTAGAATTTCTATTTGTTTGGCTAATAAGCCTAGGGTAGCAATTTTAGGGTAATTGCCAGGTAGGTGGAGAGATAAGAATTCATAAATAACCAGAGTACAGTTTTAAGTTTAATCTCTTGCTAGTTTTCTTTCATTTCATTTTTTGTTTTTTGAGAGAGCGAGATTTTGCTATAGGGTGTATGTGCTCGCAGGAGGGGGGGGGCAGAGAGACAGAAAAGAGAAATCACCCCCTAGGAGGGATGGCCACACCACAATCCCTTTTCCTCTATTCTCCTCTCGGGATTTTGGGCATGCACACACACACGCCTGGCGTGAGTTTTACGCTGCCAGGTCTGGGAATTGAACCGTGGTCAAGTACATGGGAGTCCATCTGCTAATCCCCAGTTATAAGATTTTTGATTTACAATAGGAAGCTTTACATATGAACTGTTTTAGGAAAACTAGATAACTGAATTCTTAATATTAAAATACAATTTCTTCAGTGTCGGTAGTTGGTATGGTGGTTAAGAGCACTAGACTCCCACATACATGGCCAAACTGTGGTTTGAATCCCGGACCTGTGGCTTGCTTTCTAACATTCTCTCTCTCTTTTTGTCTCTCTCTGTCCCTCTAGGGTTAAATAAAAATAAATAAATAAAGTTAAATAAAAATTTTTTAAAATACAGTTTCTTTAATATTGTTTTCATAGGACTTTAGTTTTTTTCCACTTACCAACTTGGTACCTTTCTGTGTTCAAAGAATTTCACTATTTTTTGTGAATATTTACAAATGATACTTAAATGGCTGAGAAACTTGAGAAATTGACATTCTGATGAATTAGTTTTGTAAATTGGTATGTCAAATTGATAACTATTTTAGAAGCAAATTAAGGAAACATTTTAGAAATCAGTTTATTTTAGAATCAGTTTATTTACTACTCAAGATTAATGCTTCATACAATAAGTGGGTCTCTTCCAGGTGTTTGTTACCAGAAGTTTTTCTGAGAGGCTATTGCAAATTAACAGAAAATAAGTGGGTTCCCCCCCCCATTGTAATTTTGTGGTCTTAAAGTAAGCATTCGAACAAGGCTCTTATTTTTAGTTTGTATTCGAATAAAAAATTCTATTCTTTTTGAAGTTTCTGATTGAAACCATTATTACTTGAGGTAGCAATAAATCACAGGTGAATTCAACCTTACCCCATTCTTTAGATTAAAATTTGATTGTGTCACTGTTAGTTCTCAAAAATGGTTTGTCTGGTGTGATGTGCATATTTCTTTTCTGCTGTATTCTTTCTCATTTTAATCTCTTTGAAAATAGTCCTGTTTTTCTTTTGCTGAGCAGGAATTCCAAGTAAATAATTTGTATTTTGTGACTCTGGGTGCAGTTATGAGGTTGCCTTGCCTTCTGAATGACTAGGAGTGGCTTCCTGATTATGGGAAATATGTCCTCAGTAAAGACTGCCATTATTTACTCTATAAACAGGACCAGAAAGCAGGCAATTTGGCAAGAGCCTTATCTCAGCAAGTCTGAGAAGTACTTTCTTCCCCTAAACCAAGACTTGTCGTACTTATAAGTCAGTGGTGTTATTTCAGAATCTTCAAAGGCAATGTGTATTTGTGATAGGGAAGGAACTTTCTATTTTTTTAAATTTTAGATTTTTCTTCTCTATATTTCTTTTTTTTTTCTTTTTTTGAGAGTTTTTTGCTATAGGGCGCATGCACTTGCCAGAAAGACAGAGAGACATAGAGAGATAGAAAGCGAGAAATCACCCCCCAGGGGAGATGGTCACGTCGCAATCCCTTCTCCATTCTCCTCTCGGGATCCTGGGCACGCACACACACAGGCCCGGCATGAGTTTAAGCCACCGGGTCTAGGACTCTAACCATGGTCGACTACATGGAAGTCCAGTGACATAGCCATTACCCTAACTGCTGGTCCCTTCTCTATATTTCTAACATTGAGAAAATTACTCAAAGTTTGTCAAAGTAAAGGTAGATAAATAATATTTGATTGAGTTTGTGGAATGTATTCACCGATGTTTAGTTTTTATTTAAAATTGTTTTCAAAGTTTAATGATTTGTTTCTTCTATGAAAGAGAGAGAGAGAGACAGACAGACAGACAGACAGAGGGAGATAACCCCAAATTTCTTCATGCTGTATTCAGTCCCACTCTTGGTCATCCTGGATAAGGGCATACATATGCATTGTTCAGCATGCTCAGAGAGGCCTTGCCGCTGGAACCAAAGATCTTTCCTTGCATTGCCAAGGGTCATTTTGCATTACCACTGCACCATTTTACCTTTTCAAAAGTTTTTATTTACTTATTCCATGAGAGAGATAGACAGAGACAGAGAGATAGGCATCTCCAATGGGGGTCTTCTTGCCATGATCTGCTTTCAGTCTGTGCACAGGCATGGCAGGTATGCTTAGGAGGTCCTGGGGGCAGGAATCCAGGACCTTGCACACATGGATCTAATTACATTACTGCTGTGCCACAGCCTGGCCCTCACTGTTGTTTATTAAACTAATGCTGAGAAGACCCAGCATTCTGGACACAAATAAGTGTACTGGCTATTTACCCCCAGGGAACTTAACATGTCATTAGGGAGGGAGGGTAGGCACATGGTTAGAGTTAATAAAAATGTTAAGAGTAGTTGATCTTTCTGCTTGGATGTGAAGTCATTACCATTTTGCTTAATGAACTTTTCATAATTAAAAGAAAACTTTGTGCCCCTACACATTTGTTTTAGATGTAGAAGTTGAAGTCCATGATTTAAATATTAAACTATCAATAGTTGACAGCTTTAGGACTGAGTCCAGTTGGGAATAACTGTTTTTTCTTTTGTTTTTTATTTCTTTTGTGGTAAAATATGCGTAACAAAGTTTACCATTTTAACCATTTTTAAGTGTATAGTTCAGTGGCACCAATTACAAGCAGGCCTTCAAAAAGTTCATGGAGAATGTGTATTATGAAAAAAACTATGCATGACTTCAAATTTTTGGCACCCAGGGAGCAGCAGTTAGCGTAATGGCTATGTCGCTGGACTCCCATGTAGTCGACCGTGGTTCACGTCCCAGACCCGGTGGCTTAGTGGTGTTGGTGTGTGTGTGTGTGTGTGTGTGTGTGTGTGTGTGCCCAAGATCCTGAGAGGAGAATGGAGGAAAAGGGATTGTACTGTGACCATCCCCCCTGGGGGGTGATTTCTTGCTTTCTATCTCTCTGTCTCTCTGTCTGTGAGCTCACACGCCCTATATCAAAAACCTCTCCAAAAAAAAAAACATTAAAAAAATTTTTTTGGCATCCAAATTAACTTAGAGTTTAACTCCACTTTTCCACAAACTTTTTTGACCATCCATCATATACCAAATCAGCATGATACAGAGAATAGTTGAAGAAAATAGAACTTAAATTTAATATATCTTTTTCTAAGGTTTTGATAACATGGTTAAAATAACAGAATTTTC
Source organism: Tupaia belangeri chinensis (assembly GCF_000334495.1). Classification (NCBI taxonomy): domain Eukaryota; kingdom Metazoa; phylum Chordata; class Mammalia; order Scandentia; family Tupaiidae; genus Tupaia; species Tupaia belangeri. The sequence continues at coordinate 314,832 of NW_006159769.1, forward strand.
CAGTAGTTATGAAGGTGACCTCTGTTAGTTTCTGGGACTCTTTCAACATCCAGTGTTCTAGAATTTTGAGGAATATCTTGATCAGAAACTATTTTGAATTCATCCATAGGCATCACACGGTCTACTGTGCCATAATTACATTATAGGTTATTGCCATATCACTTAAGGGTTTTCTATGAAGGATTGGGGAGGGAAATACTTGGATATAGCAAGGGCTTTTCAAAAAGTTGATAGAAAATGGGATTAAAGTATCAGTATATTTTGGTGCAGGAGAAATTTTAAATCCACACATAATCTTTTTTTCAATGATATGCCTTTTCCATGAACATTTTGAAGACCGTTATATATTCATGTGCTGTGTAATCATCACCACAAACCATCTTCAGAACTTTTTCATCTTCCTTAGCTGAAACCTTCTCCCCATAAAACACTAACGTCTTTAATTCTGCTTCTCTTAAACCCTGGTCACCACCATTCTACTTTCTGTCTCTTATCAGTTTAACTTCTCTAGATACTTCATGTAAGTGACATTATAGGATTTGTCTTATCATCAGTGGCTGTCAGAAAGGTTTGGAAGCCAAGCCCTAAAAGTCCTTGAAAGTTGGTCTTCCCTAGGCTCTCTTACCTGTGTGTACCTATATGAGCCCCTGTGTGGTTGTATGGCTGTTGCCTTGGTGTCCCGGCTGCCAGAGTGCTTTTTCTTCCAAGTTTGGATGCCTCTCCAATGAGTGGTTTCCTAGCATGTGATACCTAATACAGGTAAATATAAAGTGCTTAAACTAGAACATTAAAAAGACGTACCTTCTGTTTTATTCAGTGCAAGAAGCCCAGCACCTTTAGTGCTTGTTATTGATTCATACAAATAACTTAGTTTCATGAGTGCTACTTATCCCAAAGGTCAGCAAGGTCGATGTTTTTATTAAAGGTCAACTGGATAAACTGTGTTAATAAAGGATGCCATATTTATTTTCCTAGTGTCCTCAGATGAAGTACAGTGTAGGGTATTTAGATCTTTGGAGTAAAACAGACCTGTATTCAAACATCCTTGTACTTGCTAGCTATGACCAATTATGCAGTCATTAGGAAGAGCTTTCCACCATCTTCATGCAGAATTTTTAGGATCATGTGTGACTTGTGTTGGGAGTGGAGATGCATTGGGGGAAATGTGTGATATAATGTTATTTTAAAAATCATACAGTTTTATTTTCCTGTACTTGATACTAAGAAACTCCAAAATTTCCTATGAGTTGACTAAAAATAAACTAATAATTCATGAGACACCCTTATGTTTTTTCTCAGTCTTTTGTCAGTTTTGGCCCTTTGGTTAAAAGCATTAATGTCTGCCCCACAAGTCTCATTTACTACATAGAGTCAGCTAGAGTCAGACCACTGTGATCATCCACAACTGAGGTTTGGATGACTGTGGTAGCCCATGATCTGTAGGAGGTGACAGTAGGAACTATGCAAGTATAGATGGGAACGGTGTTTACAGATGCTGTTAGTCTAAGTCAAATTTTTAACCAGTCTGCAGAATGTCCTACTGAAGATCCTTCTTCAAAATAAATAGATTAAAAAACAACAGACCATGACTTATTTTTGGATACTGCTTAAGTTATATCCACCGTGGAAGATTTACTGCTAAGTGAAGCAAGCCAGATTATGATAGAGAGACACTATATGTCCCCACTTAATAAATACCTAGTCCACACTCTGTGGCAGAAAGTGAAAGACTGGAAGATATAGAGGCATGGAGAACAATTGTGGATACTAGAGACAGTGTGGGAGGAGTGTGGGAAATGAGGGAGGGGAAGAGGAAGGGAATCAAGGGGAGAAAGAAGCAAAACATTTAAGAGACACAAAAGTGGAAAATTATCTGTTGATGATAACATGTATGAAAATACCTTTAATGGAACTAATTAATATACAATGTATTCATGCAGGGAAAATTCATTTTATAAGCTGTAATGATAGACAGTGGTTGATTGTATAAAATAAATAAGCTAAATAAGTTATATCCATCATACATACATAATTTTAAAATATAAAACTTCAGATGGTACAGATTTGAAGAGTAACAGTACATTCTTACAGATTCAGTTGAGTGTAACAATGTTAGGTTACTGAAAAAAAAATTACCCTGTTACCCATTTATTAATACTAATGAAAGAATTTTTTTTAATTTTTTATTTTATTTTTTATTTATTTTATTTTTTATTTTTTTCTAATGAAAGAATTTTAAAGGAGGATTACATACTCGATAGAGTGTGCATGAGTGGTATTAAACTGTGTTCTCAGTGAATGTTATTTATTTTTTTAATAAGCAGAGTGGAGTACCCACCAGGGCTTATGACAATACATTGAGAGCTATGCGTGTTTCCTGTGTTTCGGGAAGAGTAGAGGATGAAAGAAGGAGCAGGAAGAACAGATAAATTTATGGGGTTTATTTTTTATACTTTTAAAAATATCACATGTCTACCATGATGCACTTGGAAGGAATCTGAGTGACTCAAATGTAAGTCAAATTAGCACTGTTTGTATACAGTTTCCAGGGTTCTCCGTGGAGCTCTGTTTCACTGATTGTGTATTGAATGAGCAAGACTGCATCACCAGAAGGAATCCGGCTTCAGTGTGTGTTGAGCTTGGTGTGGAAAATAGAAATTTGTGGACTAGATGGCACCAAGGAGATGCCTGCATATGTCTCTGCAATGATAATTTCACAATCTTTGCTTTGGTCTAGACTTAATGTTTCCTGAAAACTTAGGTGAACAATCTAGAACTAGAAAAATCCTTTGTTTAAGGAGGAAGGCTCTTTAACAGAGGTCACACAGATAGTTGGAAAGAACTAGGACTGAAACTCAAGTCTCTTTTTCCCTGTAAGGTGTTTTTTTTTTTTTTTTTCTTTTTTGGGGAGAGGTTTTCACTATAGGGTGCGTGCACTCGCCAGACAGACAGAGAGAAACATAGAGACAGAAAGTGAGAAATCACCCCCCAGGGGGAAATGTTCAGATTAGAAGCTGAACATTTCTAAAGTGATTTTTTTTTCTTTTTTTGCTGATAGTAGTTTTAACGCTGTATTAAACAACACATACTTTTATTCCCCCATAGAAAATTATTAGCACATTTCATGAGTGGACTGTAATGTCAGGAATTACGACCTTTACTCTTAAAGCCTGTATGTTCTAGGTATTGTAGTGATGTTACAAGGAATATTAAAACTCAGTCTCAGGACCAGCAGGTAACATAGTGATTACATTACTGGACTCCCACATGGGTGACCTCTGTTCGAGTCCTGGACCCAGTGGCTTGCAAATCATGCTGGGTGTGTGTGTGCACGTGTGTGCCCAAGATACCAGGAGAAGGGTTTGTGGCATAGCCATCCCTCCAGGTGGTGATTTCTTACTTTCTCTCTCACTGTCTCTGTCTCTCTGGTGAGAGCACACGCCCTAAGTCAAAACCTCTTATAAAACAAAAAAAGTTCCTCAACTTCTAGTTAGGGAGGGTATTTACTAATAGGTGGAAAGTGACTCAGGTGTATTTCACCTGGCATGGTTGTGTGAATATTGGGCTGAAGTCAGTGCTAGAGAGTAGATTTGGTTTGGTATGTATGAGGGGGCTTTAAAAAGTCATGGAAAATGCATAGTATGAGAAAACTATGCACGGATTTCAAATTTTTTTGCACCACAATAATCTCACTTCCTGACTCTCTGTCTCTCTCTGTCTTTCTGGTGAACACATGGGTCCTATAGCAAAAATCTCTCCCCTACCCATCCACCCCCCCCCAAAAAAAAAAAAGAAATTTAATCTGGGGGCAGATCCCATATGGCTGACCATAGTTTGAATATTGGCTCTGATGGCTTGAAAACCACATTGGGTGCATGTTCGTGCATTCCCAAAATTGCAGCTGAATGAAAAAATGGAAGAGAAGGGATTGCAGTGTGACCATAACTGTAGGGGATGTTTTCTCCTCTCCCTGTGTGTCTCTGGTAAGCACATGTGCCTTCTGGAAATAATAAAAAATGTAATTGAGGTTATGATCTTTATGTGAAATTAGAATTTGCTTCATTTTAAAAGAGAAAAATATAATAAATACGTATTACTTATTTTTTGTATGCTTCTCAGAAATTCTCACCAACTAGGTGGTAACTATTGGTCATCAGAAAAGTCATGATGCATTTTTTTTCTTTTTTCTTTTTTTGGAGAGGTTTTCGCTATAGGGCGCGTCCGCTCGCCAGACAGAGACAGAGAGACAGAAAGCGAGAAATCACCCCCCAGGGGGGATGGCCATGCCGCAATCCCTTCTCCTCTCGGGATCTTGGGCACGCACGCACACGCGCCCGGCGTGAGTTTTAAGCCACCGGGTCCAGGACGTGAACTGCGGTCGACTACGTGGGAGTCCAGCAACATAGCCATTATGCTAACTGCTGGTCCCAGGAGGTATATTCTTAACTGCGATTTTTTTTTTTTTTTAATTTGTTGCCTTGGATAAGGAAACTGCAGATATCCAAAGAAATTAGTTTAGTCTCCAACCTTTTGTCACTTATGCCTGGACAGGTGACTGGTATAAGTCAATTTCCTGGGAAAAGTTTTTTTCTTGCTAAAAGCTCATTTTTCCCCCAAAATTTCTAATGTTTGTGATTGAAGCATAAACAAGAAAATTTGCATCTTAGGTAAGAATAAACCCTGGGACCTTCCTATGGGCTACTGAGTAACTTGCTCCTTCACTAAAAAATATATGAATTTAAACTTGTAGACTTAGCAGAACTACACTCTTCTATGAGACTAAATGAAAGCTATGTTTTGTTATAGTGAGTGGTATTGAGTATTTTGTCTTTGCCAGGAAGAGAGCTTTGTAATAGGCTTTGTCTTTTGCAGTCATTAACTTTTTTTTGGGTAAGATTTCTTCAAATGTCCAGCCTTGTCTGTCAAACTCTGGATGAATTGCCCTTTGCTTACCTTTAGAAAAATCTTTTTATGTTCAGTAACTTTTATCTCCATTATTTTATCCATGCATGCTCTGTTAAGTGTCTGGGGTGAGTACATTATGGTGTGATCACTCAGATGATTACATTATGCATTTTCTTTGAGATAGCCATTTCCAATAGAATGTGATTTAGCTAATAAAATTATAGGACTCATTTATTTTGAAGTACTTTGTTATGGTCTGAATTCTTGTGCCCCCCCTAAATTCATATGTTGGAATCCTAACTCCCAATGTGATGGTATTAAGAGATGGAGCTTTGGAGCGGTGATTAGGTCATGAGAGTGGAGCCGTCATGGATGGGTTTAAAGCCCACATAAGAAGAGACAGAAGAACTTCCTCTCTCTTCCTGCCCTCTACCATGTGAGGATGCAGTGAGAAAACTAACCTCTGCAAAACTAAGAGACAGTGGATCTGCCAGCTCCTCAATCTTGGACTTCTAGTATCCAGAACTGTGAGAAGTAATGTGGGAAGGCTATCTTGTCTATGGTAGTTCATTCTAGCAACCAAAGCTGACTTAAGACATATTTCATTTTAGCAAAAAATAGCACTTGATTTGAAATTGTTTTTGTTCATTGCCCTAACCTTTTCTCTAGTAGTTGTATTTTAAAAAAAGTAGCCCCAACAATCTGATGTGCTCTGAGTTTAATTTAATTTTAATTATTCCTCGACTAGGTTAGAAGAGATAATTTCTTGGTTGCTTATGAAAATAATCTTTAATATCTCTGTGATGAGAAAAAGATTTAAATGTTCTCCTTTATCTTGGTGTAATAATTTTCACTGTGGCTTTGGCTTGTCTTGCTATCTACTGTTTAACCACCCTGTCCTGCCTGGCCTAGTTGTGCACAAACAGTTGGTGATAATGCCATGCTTACCCGGACAAACAGATTATGTACACACTGACACACCATTTTTTTTTGGGTAGGTGCATTTGCAATTTCTTTTTATATGAGCTATCCTTACATTAATATAACATACTTATCTACCCTTTACACGTTTATTTTTATGTACTTAAAATTCTCAATAACCGTGATAAGTCATAACTAATATTGGCTTAACATTTGAAAGCTTTAATGTATAAAAAGTATTCTCTCTCTGTAGCCAGTGATTTTCACTGCTTTATAAATATTTTATTGGTAACTACAATTGGAATAAGAAAATAGACTTGGGGCGTGGTTTCTGCTCTGCTTTCTTCTTTTTCTTTATCTTAAAAAATTTATTTATTGGGAACCAGCAGTTGGCGTAATGGCTGTGTTGCTGGACTCCCACATAGCCGACCATGGTTCACGTCCCGGATCTGGTGACTTAATACTCACGCCGGGCGCGTGTGCATACGTGCCCAAGATTCCGAGAGGAGAATGGAGAAGGGATTGCGGCGTGACCATCCCCCCTGGGGGGTGATTTCTCGCTTTCTGTCTCTATGTCTCTCGCTCTGTCTGTCTGGCGAGCGCACACGCCCTATAGCGAAAACCTCTCCAAAAATATATATATATATTTATTTTTAAATGTTTATTTATTTATTTATCCATGTATTTGTAACTTTTCAAACACCATTCTGGGACTTTAACTGTGGGAATCCAGTGTCTCAACCACCAGGCCACCCACTCTCTGGCCCTTTCTGTGTTCTTGGTATTGATAAGCCTCTGGGCTTAACCAGCCTGTTTGGTTGGTTTTGGAGTGAGGCTGGGGAAGGTGTTTGATTCCATTGCTTCCCCATATCTTGGAGAAACCTGTGAAAACTCTACTTACCACAAAAAGAGGTCTGAGAGTCCCAATTTTTCTTTGGGAAGCATGGCCTTGCATTGATGGGATACATGGGAGTGAGACCTTGACTGTGTAAGGATGCAGGTAGAGAGCCCTTGGGCCCTTGGTTTCCCCCGAGGTCCCAAGTACCCAATGCTCATTGCTTTCCTGGAGACATGTGAGTTTCTTGTATGTTTTATTGTTCCATTTTTCAAGGTTTCAAAAGACTATACCATCACTTAAACCACCATATGGTATAGTCTTAACATGTATCTCCATGTATGCACATACATACAGACAAACAGACGCACACCGTGCAAAATACGACTCAGTACAGCACATACTCTCCCTTCAATAGATATGTGATAACTGGAATCTTTCTCTTGGCTTTTGCTGTCAACTATTTTCTACTCTCAGTATCTCTCTATTAGTTATTGACAGCCATATCTGCAAATTCATGAGGATTTCCCAGATTCAGTTAACAAACACACATCATTAGCGAAATCTGAGGGTTTTGTTTTTTTTTTTTTTTTTTGGAGGGATTTTTGCTACAGGGCGCGT
>NW_006159769.1:322177-344610 GCF_000334495.1 Tupaia belangeri chinensis
TTTTTTTTTTTTTGGAGAGATTTTCGCTACAGGGCGCGTGTGCCAGACAGACAGAGACATAGAGGCAGAAAGTGAGAAATCACCCCCCAGGGGGGATGGTCACACCACAATCCCTTCTCCTCCATTCTTCTCTCGGGATCTTGGGCATGCACACACACGTGCCCGGCATGAGTTTTAAGCCACCGGGTCCGGGACACGAACCGCTGTCGACTGTGTGGGAGTCCAGCGACATAGCCATTACGCTAACTGCTGGTTCCCGAAATCTTAGGAATTTAAGGAGACTCAGGGTAGGCAAGACCTTGAATGAATATTAGAAAAGACTATTTGTGAAACAGACATCTGAGAATTGAATTCTAAGCAGAAAAGACTTTTATTTTCTTTTTAATGAGAACTAGAATGAACCCATTCTGGAGACTGGAAAATTACCAATTTTTTTGGTTTAGGATAAATATATTTCTTTATGTCAAATAACAATCTCAATGTGTTAAAATTCACTTGGACCTTATGACTTAGAGACATTGTTGGAACACCAGTTCCCCTGTAGTTGCCATTTACTGTGTCACCAATTAGCTTTGCCACAAATTACCTGGAGTATGGATTCCACTACAAACCCATGGCCCTCTCTAACAGCGTTGATCTCTCTGGCTTCCCTCAAGCTCCTGGGACTTTGCACCTAGGACTGTTCTATGCTTCCTCACTCCTTTCCTTTCCATACTCTTCCACCGTGTGCTTGATCCCTGATCTGTGGTCAGCCAGCCCTCATACCTTCTCCTCCAGTGTCTTTGCCTCCTGGTTCTCACTTAAAGTCACCTCTCCAAGTTTGCTGCTGTCTCTTGAGTGGAGAGTCCACCTTCTCCCACCCTATTTATGTCTTGGGGTCTAGACATCAGAGTTAGGGATCCATCCTATTTATGTCTTGGGGTCTGGACACCACAGTTAGGGATCTTGCCCTCATGGCTACTTTGATAGGTAGAAGAACTGGACATATTTCTATTTCTGTCATAGACAGCAGGACACTTACTGCTCCTCTGAGGCTTTGGGTTGAGTGGGTCAATCTAAGGACCACTGTTCTAGAGCTTGTTAGTATCAGGAACTGCTTCTGATCTGAAATTTAGAGATTCTACTTGCTGGCTAGAACCTTCTGTCCTTCAGTTCATCTGAAAGATTATCCCAAGGAACATCATATTTTGATCTTGTGTGTCACCTATGCCCTGCCTCAGCTTTTCAGATCCATGGACAGCATTTCACCTGCGTGCTTATCAACATGGTGAAATCTCTTCCGACTGCGGAGTTATGTCAGACAAAGTTACACAGATATCTCTACGAATTCTGAGCCCCGCCTCACCAGGGCCTCAAAACTGCCTGGAAATTAAACATTTTTTTTTTGCCAACCTCTCACTCTCTATAATGAAATTTCTAACTTTCTTAATACTTCTTAAATATCCAGTTTTATAGTCAGCCTTATTTCTTCTTGTTTTCCTCCCCAGTTTTTTGCAAATCCACCTGTGAAAGTGGAATTTTTTTCACTTTCTAAAGTCAGCTTCTCCACTACTGTCATCTTCCAGCTCCTATTTCAACATTTATTTTGGTGTTTTGGTATTTCCTTCTAGAAAGCATTATAAATACTCGGGACCATCCTGTCTTAAAAATAAAAAACAAAGTAAACACTTTAATCCTAGACCTTCCCTGGTATCCTCATTTAGCTAGCATTTTCTTTCTCCTTCTCTTGGTTAAACTCCTTGAGAGGATGTTTCTGCTTTCTGACTTGTATTAGTTATCTATTGCTACATATCAAATGATCACAAACTTACTGACTTCGATAACACATGTGATTATCTTACACTTTTTCTGTGGGCCATGACTTGGGGTACAACTTAGCTTGGTTATGTTCTTCAGGGTCTCATCAGACTGCCCATCCATATGTGCACAAGGGCTATGATCTCATTAGAGGCTCAAGTAGGGGAAGATCCTACTTCCAAGTTCACCAGTTTATTGGCAGAATTAATTTTCTTGCAGTTGTGAGACTTAGGTGGCCCACAGTTTCATGTCACATGGGTACTTAATTGTAGCTGATTACACCAGCATGATGCAATTACAAGACTGATGTAACCATTGTGTTTGCCATATTCTGTTGTTAGAAACAATTGACAAGTGAACAATAGGAGGAGAGGAACCTGGAGACCACCTTGAAGTCTGCCCACTGTCTGCTCATTTGCCTTTCACTCCTCATACCACACAAGGAGTATGTTCTGTATTTTTATCTTTGTTTTTTTCTCTAAACTGATACCTTCTCTGATATTTTCTCAGAGAAGGAAGATTGACTACATAATTGGCCAGGTCTCGTGCACATGAGCTCTCTGTTAAAAATTAAAAATTTCAAAATGGCAACAACAAAGCATTTAATCAAATGCAGGGCCCATCTGAGTGAGAAGGCTGTAAAGGTCTCACCCTCCATGAAGCCAACCCTGCAGAGGCTATTCATCTTCTCTCTTGCTTAACCCAGAAGGTGTTTCAGTTTTTCTCTTCCTTGACCTTTCAGTAGTATTTGCTTGCCAGCTTGATTACTGTTGAGTACTTCTTCCTTTTTAACACACTGTCCTATTTTTGAGCTTCTGAGACATTCTACTCTCCTGGCTTTCCTTCTCTCTCAATACTTCTCATTTATTTCCTTTGTAGGCTCCTCTTGCTCTACTTACACATTTATATTTGGGTGTTTGGGGAACACTTTTACGTTTTATCACCTTACTGAATAATATCAGTGCTTTGAGTAGCTTCTATTGCTTGTAGATTTTTGACTCCCACGTCGGCATACCTATCCTTTATCAGACTCCTGAGCTTATGTAATTATGTCTAAAGCCTCCTTCATATGTTTGTTTGCATAATTTGTAGGTATCTAAAATGCAATGTGTCTAAAATTGATTTCCTCTTTTTCTCTGGTCCACCAAATTCATCTCTGTTTAGTGTCTTCTATTTTACCAGATGGCTTCTCTCTACCCAGGTGAGTTTGTATTTCTATCTTGCTCTACTTTTGCTCTGAAACCCCTTCTTTTCTCTTCTGACTAATCTGACTTATACTCAAAGTCAGAGCCACTTATTGTTTGCTAAGTGTCTCCTGTTGGGCTATATTTCATCAGGATGGTTTGCCTGGACCTCTGTAGTCAGGTCTCGTGGTTTCCTGGGTGTTCTCTGTCAAAACCACCACACCTCATCTTCATTTGTTAAAGGTCTGCTTCTCCTATTTAAATATAAGCTGATACCACAGGAGCAGGACTTTGTTTTCTGCTTTATGCTCAGTGTGGAGAAGTATGTCCTGGCATATGCTACATGAATACTCAATAAATATGGATTTTAATGAAAGAGTTTTTTTTAATTTTCAGCCTGATTTTTTAAAAGTTTCTTTCTTGGGACCGGCAGGTGGCATGGTGGTTAAAGGCGCTGGATTCTCACATGGCTGACCACGGTTGAAGTCCTGGACCTGGCAGCTTGCTTTCTCATTTTCCATTTCTCTCTCTCTCTCTCTGACTGGTCAAATTGAAAAATAATAACAAGTGGAATTAAATAAATAATTCTTAAAAAAAAAAGTTTCTTTCTTTCAAGAGATTGAGACAGTACTTCCAGCGTCTTAATGTTGTGATTCACCCCTAGCTTTACCTAGCCCATATCATGGGCAGTGTGCCCAGGGAGGTCTCTGTATGCAAGCCTAGAACCTTTCCATGTGAGTAATATTTGCAGTGATAGCATTTTGACTCCTACCCTGATTTTTCAAAATGCGATAATTTTATTTCTTTATAAAAGCTATTATAGAAGAATAGGACAATGGCATAGAATTCCTGTTCTTGAGATATTAGGAATATTTATAATGCTGTAATAGTTTTGTGCCTTTTAATTGCATTATTATTAATGCGCAAATACAGCTGTAAAAGGAACTAAATGGGTATTTTCTTATTTCCATCAGAAATATTTCCATGGATGGTCAGGTGGAAGGGAACTTGTAACATTTACCCTACAGAATTTATAGAATTGTTTGTGTGCTTTGGGCAGGAGGAAGTAAAAATACTGATAGAAAACAATGGAAATAAGTGTGTTTCAAGTATCACTATCTGAATCTCTCTGTTCTTATTCCAGGTATATTTTGATAATATTTTTATTTAAAAATTTTAAACAATGTGGCGAGGCAGTTATGATAAGAAAAATAGGTTTCTGATTCTTGGGAGCCCTTTTTCTCCATGAACCTGTAGTATCTGCTTTGAAAAAGTATTTGGTAATAGAATGGTGAAATATATTAACTATTTGGGGGTCTGTTCATTAAGAAATTAAATGTGGACCAGATGAGGAAGAATTCTGCCCAAGGAAGATGTTGCTAATGTACAATATAAAAGATTTTGGCTCAGTCTTACTTTAATCAGAAGTCAGTAAAAAGCAAATAAAATAGTAAATGAGTTTACTTATTGGTTAAACTGTTCTGCAGCTTAATGGATCTCATATTTCTTTACACTGTTAAAAATCATTAGGACTCTAAAGAACTTTTATTTATTTATTTTTTGACTATTTTATCAATATTTACTCTGCTAGAAATTAAAACTGAGAAATTTTTAAACATTCACCTAAAAATTACTAGACTAATAAGACACATAAAACTAATAAACCCATTGTATATTAACAGAATATCCATTTGTAATGAAAAATATTCTTTCCAAAACAAAAGCATGGGATGAATATTTGACATTGTTTTATTGCACAGATCTCTTATCATTTTTAATAAAAACAATTTTCCAAACAACAACAACAAAAAGAACTCAAAAAGTAGTGAGAAGAGTGGCACTAGTTTTCATTTTCGTAATTCTGTTTCATAACCAGGTTTTATTAAAAAAAATAAAAGAGCTGGGTTTGCAAATCTGCTTCTGTAGTCAGTCTTTTGTGATAGATTGTTTGGGTGTAGCATAAGCAGAAAATTTGACTTCTTACGGCTGTGTGATTGGGGAAGGTAAGGATATTAAAATAACCTTTTCAGATAATTATGAATATTCTTTGATATCACACCAAAACTTGACAAGTGTTGTCTTAAAAGTTAGTTACAGGCTGACTGGTGGTGTGTGGTTAAGGTGACAGGAACTCACATGGCTGACTTTGCAGTTCGAATTCTGGACCTGGTGGCTTGAGAAAAACATACTGAGTTTCTGGATGTGTATGCATGCCCAAAATCTGGAAAGGAGAGAGAGAAGAGAAGGGATTGTGGCATGATCATCCCCAGTGGGGGCTTTTTTCTCACTTCTTCTTCCTCTGTCTCTAGTGAGTACACATATCCTCTAATGAATTGAAAAGAAAAAAAAAGAAAAAGAAAAAGAAGAGAAAAAGTTAGTTGCAATAGATTGTAAAAATATAACAATGACTTTTTTTTTTACTATTAGGTTAAAATTCATTGGTCTGTCTTCCACTTTAAACTGGGTGATAGAGGAATTATTACATCATTTATAATACATCCATATAGTTACATTTTTTCCATAAGTGACATGCTTACAAATCTAATATATTATCTATTCAGTATAATCCCAGTTTTGCTAAAAAATGAAAAGAGATTCATGTTTGTATTAAATACCAAATATGGATATGTTTAGTGATGCATTCATGGGGATCTTTTATTTTCTATATACTTTTCTTTTTTTTCCTCTAAATTTTCTATGTTCAGCACACTGCTGCTAAAATTAGGGGGAAAAGTTGTCTTTTCCTTTGTTTTGGAGAGATTTTTGTTATAGTGTGCGTGTGCTCACCAGAGAGACACAGAGACAAACAGAAATTGAGAAATCTTTCCCCAGGGGAGATGGCCATGCTGTAGTCCCTTCTTCATTCTCCTCTCAGGATTCTGGGCACACACGCACATGCACCTGGCATGAGTTTCAAGCTACTAGGTCCTAGACTTGAACCATGGCTGACTACATGGGAGTCCAGTGATATAATTACACCATCTGCTGGTCCCAAAAGTTGTCTTTTATAAAGAGAGAAATAAGTGTGTCTATTAAACAGTTTCTCTCATCCATAGGTTGCCTTCTGCCTATAAAACCCTAGTATTTCCAATTGGAGTGTTAATGAGGTCTATTTTTTCCCCTCATGTTTTTATTTATTTATAACGGAATAATGTAGGCTTTCTATGATTGTCAAAAGCATTGGGACCAGCAGTTAGTGTAATGGCTATGTCACTGGACTCCCATGTAGTCGACCGTGGTTCGCATCCTGGACTCAGTGGCTTAAAACTCACGCCGGGCGCGTGTGCGTGTGTGCGTGCCCAAGATCCTGAGAGGAGAATGGAGGAGAAGGGATTGTGGCGTGGCCATCCCCCCGGGTGGTGATTTCTTGCTTTCTGTCTCTCTGTCTCTGTCTGTTTGGTGAGTGCACGCACCCTATAGCAAAAAAAAAAAAAAACCTCTCCCCCCCCAAAAAATCAAGATTTTTCTATTTTATTTTAATGTCAATTTATTGGCATAGTAGATAAACTTTAAGACTTACTTAAGTAAAATTGCATAAAGTTCAAATATAGTAGAGACCTAATTTGCTTTCTCTTATTCTCTTATAGCTCAGGCAGGCACAGTATTTCTTTCTTTTTTCTTTTTTCTTTCTTTTTTTGGCATAGGTTTTCACATGCGCTCACCAAGAAGACAGAGAGACAGAAAGCAAGAAATCACCTCCCGGGTGGATGGCCATGCTGCAATCCCTTCTCCATTCTCCTCTTGGGATCTTGGGCACGCACGCACACACGCCCGGCTTTCATTTAATCCACTAGGTCTGGGACTTGAACTGCAGTCGGCTACATGGGAGTTCAGCGACATAGCCATTATGCTAACTTCTGGTCCCAGGCACAGTATTTTTTATCCAAGTAAAATAGTAAGAAGACCTTCTGTCCTACAGTGATTATAGAACTACTCTCATGTTGAGAGTAACCTGGATATCAACATGCTAGCCACTTCTTAGTTACTGTGGCTGGTTGGTTTTGCCAAGTGTGCACAGTTTCACGGCTAGAAATTGAAGTGGCTTCACAATGCAAAGGGCAGCTCACATCTGGGGATTAGTTCCTGTTTACCCCTGGATTTACAAAGGATGTTTGCCAATATTTATGTGGCTGACATAGTATTGTCCTAAAAGATCACCACTTCTAAGCCTCTGTCCTCTGTGGACAGAAAGCCTAAACCAGTGATGGTCTGTTTCCCTGAAAATTGAGGATTTCATCATTTTTTTTTTACTTGTTTTACGTTTCTCCTGATATCATTAAGTGGTTATTAAGATGTTCACAGGAGCCACACAGTATCCAGAAAGCAGGAAATCAGCAGCTTTGCATCCACTACTTTAATCATTTTAAAGCCGAGACTATCATCACTTTAACGTTTCCCTTGACTGTACATTTCCAAGGCTTTCACTAGCCTGTCAGTGACTCTTAGGGTTTAGAACTCTCCCAAGACTGTTTATGAAAGCACAACTCACTTTGAAGTGTAAACTAATGGAAAACAACTGATTGTGTATTCTGACATTGTTTTGCGTTGAAGATCATTATATCCTCTGCTTCAAACAATCAAAAATGTTTTATTTGGGGGCATCCCTAATGGTTGAAATTGTCATTTCATTTGGAAATAGTCTGATTTAATTTCCATCAGGTTTTATGAGTTGAACATTTCAGAAGGTATAAAATGTACTCCTAATATATCTAGAGGTTTCTTCCTTTTATTGTTGAAACCACTGTTTACATTTTATAGTTTCTTGGGTCTGATAGTGTCTTTCTTGTATTAGATGGGACCTGGGAGGCTTTGAAGTTTCTCAATAAGGAATGAGGAATGTTATTATTATTAGATTACTATAACCACAAACTGCAGGGGCCTTTTACATTTGCCTATCTGTGGTTTTGAGAGTGAAGACTGACATCCTTATCATAATCTGGTTCCTAACCACTTTTCCCATCTTCTTTAATACTGGCTGGGCTCAGGCCTGTCTTCTCAGCTTGCTGTGCCTGAGCTCTCCCTATGTAAGCCCATGGCTTATTCCCTCACTTCGTTCCGATAGGTGCTGACATGCTATCTGGGTGTCTGCTCTCCCCTCATGAGGTCTTCAGTGAATATCCAAATGTGTGTAGTCTTCCACTCTGTTCATTGCCCAGTACTGTATTTCAGTTTGGTCCTTCATTGTCTGCCTGTCCCCCAATATGTAGAATTCACTAGGGCAGCGGTTTTGTTTCCTTTTAAGCCCACGGTCTGGAACAATGCCTGGCACTTAATAGACAGAAAATAAATACTTGATGAATTAATGGAAGGGCGAATTCAAAACAAAATGGGTGGCATTTGCTTTCCAGGTGTTACACATATTTCAAAAGACAAAATGGATACTTGTTTCATTGTAGCTTGACTCAAACAGTGTCATACACCCTGGCAAACAGTTGATTGTCACATGTTTAGAGAATAAAATTATAGTCAGATGGTCAAATAGTTGGCTCTTTATGCTCCTGTCTGTTAGTGCCTCCCAGAGCAGTAATAATGCTCTGTAAGAGGAGAAAATGGGGTTTGAAAAGCCCAAGGAGGTTGGCAGGAGGCAGTTTTGCATTTCTAATTTGTAAATACTGGGACTTTGGCATACTTTGATGTGATTTTGATGATAGGAATGGGAGTAGTATGAATAACCTTATAAGCTCTTGTTTGGAAATATTGAATAATTGGTACATCAGACATTTATCACAGGCTGAGTCAGAGAGCTGTGGTAGCTCTTTTCTCCTTGTGCCCAGAACAGTTTCCATCACCCTTTGCTCCTCCTCAAGGACCTACCACATGTATATCTTACAGACCAGGTTATAGGGGTACCATGTCTGATTTCAGAGCCCTGCATTAACTGCATATTCTCTCTACTTTGCTTTATTTCTTGCTACTTGCCTGATGAGAGAGACCACCTTGATTCATCCAGCGTGATTTCCCCAGTGTTTCTTCTGATCTGTGATTCAAGAACTGCTAGATCATTGCTGGCTGTGTTTGGCCACACTCTTGTTTCTGTCTGTCTTTTTTCCTTTATTCATAAAGAGGCAATTATGCATGCATGTGAAAGGGGGTGAGAGAGAGAGAGAGAGAGAGAGAGAACCAGTCCTCCTGCCTATAGGATCCTGGCCAGTGGTATGGCTGCCTGATGTGTCTCAGGCAGACCTTGCTGGGTATTTGAACTGTGATTGCTGTGTGGGATCCAGCTTCTCTTGAGTAGTATATTACTGTTGTACTATGGAGCCGGCTCACATCCTCGTTTCAAGGCTTGATTCAATGGAGCCTTCAGACTCTTGACTAATCTGGTTTCCTCATTGCTTTGTACAGTTTGGTTCTTAATTAGAATGTGATACTAAGTGATACTCATCTTTTATCTATCTTGGTTTTTGCAAGAAGGTTAAACACTCTTAAAAGGGACTCATATATCCTTTATATCCTACATGTATCTTTTATATTCCCTAAGTCTCTGGTGGGCATTTGTTCCAAACTGAAAAGAAGGAAAAAATAAGACCCAGAATGCTAGTAATACATACTGGATTTAGAACCTACTGGTGACCCAGACAGAGGCTGGGGCACATGGGGCAGTGAGCAAACAGTTGATCGTCTGGATCAGCCTGTGGGTAGAACAGTATGTTGGGTTGTTTCTGGCCTGCCCCTTGAAATGAGATTGGACAGACAGCGGATATATAAACCTGGAGATTATATGAAACATTAAAAGAACTGGAGCTTTTAGCCTGGGAAGAAGATGATGAAGCTTCAACTAATATAATTCCCTTTGCATTTTGGAGAAGTCTCTAACCCTGAAACACAACATGGAACAGAACAGAACAGAAAACTCCTACAAGGGACCAGCAGATGGCATAATGGTTACATCGCTGCACTTTCACATGCTGACCTCGGTTTGAATCCTGGACCTGGTGGCTCAAAAATCATGCCAGGCACATGTGCATGTTGTGCCCAAGATCCCAGAAGGAAAATGTAGGAGAAGGGATTTTGGCGTGGCTATCCCTCTAGGGGGATGATTTCTCACTTTCCCTATCACTGTGTCTGTCTCATGTGAGCGCATGGGCCCCAAGGCAAAAACAGAACAGAACAAAAACAAAAACAAAACAAAAAAAACCTTTAAGTACTGAATGAAGTATGAGAGTACTGAATGAAGTATGAGAAGTAGGCCCAGATTATATCAGGCAGATGGTTGGAGGGGGGTCGGGGGAGGCTCTGGGAGGGCTTTGAAGAAGGTCTTACAAGTGCCCTGGCAATTAATCTCGTGGCAGAGAGGCAATTCTTAGTGCACCTTTCGGATTTCAGCATTTTTCTATTCAAAAACAAGAGGATAGGTATGTTTTTGTGATCAGCCACAACACTATGTATTAGTATCGGTGAGTGTATTTGAGAAAGTCACAATGCCAAGGTGGCCTTCTCTATTTTTACCCTGCATTTCCATCGTGGGCTGAATTATGAAGCCCAGCTTTGGCCCGTGGCCCATATGGTGTGCAAATCTTATGTAAGGGAGCACATAGTGGGTTGCCAGTCAGGTCTGGAGACTACGCACTGCTCTGTTTTGCCCAGAGTAGAGCTCTCATTAGGTCAGGGCTGGAACAGATGTGAGTATTATGACCCGGACTAGTATCTGGCATGCTGAATGCTGACTGATGTATTTCCTTTTCAATCATGGAATTCTGGCCAAGCCGGGAACAACCCATAAACTCTGCAATCAGCACTTCTAGATCTTCTGTTCATTTGAGAGGAATTACCATCAATGATTTTATCAATGATAAATTTCTGATATTAAATTACTGGTCTGGAAAGCAGTTGGTTCTGACAGACTAGAACTCTTTGGAAGTCATTTTAAACTATTTTTGGTCAAATAGTGCTTTTTTATTTATTGAGTTTTGAGAGAAGAATGTAATACTCTGTGACTGCAGTCTTTTCTCTCTGTGTGTGCTTGGTCACCTCTGAGTCTTGTGAGTCAGTGCAGGCCTGCACTGTAGACACAAGCTCTCGTATGGATACCCATAGGGCACAGGTCTCTCTATGAGTCACCCTGTGATTTTTGTATTATAGGTGCAGAGAGGTGAAAAACAGACTTCTCTGTTTCCCTTTCTGGGTGGGGGGGGGGGCAGAGGAAGAACTGTGGCTTTGAAAGGCCTGTCTCATATAGCCTGAGTGTAGTGTCCAGTGTGTGTGTGTGTGTGTGTGTGTGTGTGTGCGCGCACGCGCGCGCCCATGTGTGCATGTGCATGCATGCGTGTGTGTTAAGGAAGTCTTGACTAGTGAGAACCTCTGACTGCCTGGTTCAGGACTCAGGTGAGGACACTTTACCCTGATGGATTAAAGTCTCTTTTTAAGTTTGTTTATTTATTTCATGAGACAGAGGCAAAGAAACAGGGAGAGAAAGAGAGAGGAACATCCCCCTCCCCCGGGTCCTCACACTGCAATCCACTCTGGTCTAGCCCACCTAGATCATGGCACTGTGCATGATTACCTGGCATTCTCAGAGAGGTCTTGGGATGTGAACCCACAACCTTTCCCATGTGGGTCCAGTTTTATTATACTGCACCACCACCTGGCCCCTGAAATCACTCTCTGCATGCACAGAGCCTGTGGGGGTGGCAAAACTTGTATTGGGCCAGGTATTTCTGACACTTGGTCCCTCTAACAAAGCTACAAGTTTAGTTAATTATAAAAACAAAAAAATAACGGATGCAATGAGGAAACTAATATTCAATTATTCCAAGTCACTGAATTCAATCTTTTAATTGGGGCAGTGAGCATTCTAAGAAACAGACCAGCCATTGTGGTGCAGTGGTAGTGGGCTGCTCTGCCGAGCTGGAGCCATATGAAAGACAGAGGTTTGGTTCCTGAGTTGAACTTTATACTCTAGGTGTTCACGTGGGTGCTTGTGATCCTGGCTGGCTGGGAAGGCCAGGGGGTGGATTACAGCATGAGGCCCTGTTGAGTCTCTTTCTCTCTCAATAAAAAATATAAACTTTTTTATTTCTTGTCAATGGAGTAGAAACTAAACTAACTTTAAAAATTAAGAATGAGGTAAAACAAAACTAGATTAAAGACAAAATGTTAGTCTGGGATACTTTGTATGTTTGTTTTATAATCAGGCATTAAATTACAATGTCAGTTGGGAGTATGATTCTAAGCTCATAATGTCATCAGCACTTAATTTAATTAAATAGATATATTTGTGAATCTGCTTTTGTTAGGTAATATTTAATCTAGTAATCAGTTTCATAATCAGTTTTTTCCTTAAGGTGAAAACAAACATTATATCTCTTCAGTGTATTGAGTAGCTTTGTAATAACCGTGTCCTGTTTTCTAAACATTTATAAATTCAGTTTATAACCCTTGGCCCCAGAGGTGCTTTTTTCTAATTGGTAATCTTCTCTGGTTTGAGAAAGCAGTGATTTCTTGACATTTAGAAGATAATTTTTATATAAATTAATATTGGGTTGTCAGAAAAGTCATGATGCATTTTTACATAGAAAAACAGAAAAATATGTCATGATTTTTCCAATGACTTAATATTATATGTATAATGTAAAACAAAACACTCAACTGCTAAGTGCTTATTTGAGCAGGCCTTGTTATTGACTGTTGCTATGACAATTAACAATTCAAGTTAACATTTGTAGCTAACTTGTTAGACCTTAGGAGCGCATATGCTCAGAGGGTTATTATATACTTGCTTTAAAAATGCCTTGATTCATTCATTTACGTGGTAGAGTAGTGTATTAGTGGCATGTCTTTCAGCCACTTAGTTGATGTCTTTACTTATTCCCATTTAACATCCTGTTAGTGCCTCTGTTTACCTACTTTTTTTGAGTGGAAGGGATGGCATTTATGAACTGATGCAGACAGGAAAGAAAGGGAGAATGTAACACTATTTTGAAAAATTCTGTCAAAATTTGTTAGCTACTTGGTACTGGTACTTCTTGTTCCCCAAACCAACCAACGTTAATGCAATCCTACACTCCACAGTGAGGTTGTGTATTGCCTTAAGCAAGATTCCTGGCATATTTGAGGCCCTGCCCCTCTCATTGCTGCCAGGTTCCCAAGCCAGTGCTGGCCTAGTTCATCTCATACCAGCAACAGGCCTGCTTTGCTCTGCTGCTTTCATTCTGTTGCTGGTAAAGACCTTGTTGGATAAATTAATCTAACCATAACCATTTTTCCAGCCCAGTCTGATCCCAGCTTTGATGGCTCTCTGCCTGTCATTGTCTTGGCTTTGAATTAAGCCTGATGACAGCTTTGCCCTATCTGACAAATGTTAGGTACCCACCCACTTCCCTTCCTTTAACAAACATACTAATGATAAGTGTTACATTACTCACACCTATAGTACTGACGAAATAGATCATATTTCCTAAAGTCAGTGAAAAGAATTTATGGGGGTGGTGTGTTGGAGGGATGGGGCAATGGGAGGGTTGAAGGAAGAAGATAAAGCCGTTCTGGGCTCTGAAAAAGTGAAGCTGGCTTGCTGAGTTTCCCATGAGCCTATATGTATGAGGAGACTTCAACAACTTTATGAAAAATTGGAATTAAAGTGCAAATTTATGTGGCACAAAATATTTTGAAATCCATGCGTGTTTTCAAAATAGGCATTTTGCATGAACTTTTGGAAGACTCTCATTTGTATATGGTGAGGAGCCTCATGTGGTAGGCCAGAGGCTTCAATCTGAATGACAGACCTGAGTGGGAAAGATGAGGAACTGGCTTAGAGGCAACATGTCCCTCCACCAGGGTTTTCAGTGAGTCAGCCTATGTTTGAATTCTCTTTCTTCTTATTAGTTATATGAATTTGGGCAAATTTCTTAACCTCTCTGACCCTCAGAACCTACTTCAAAGTGTTATAAAAATTCAGTGGGCATTTAGAACTGCCCAGCTCACAACTAATACTTGATGAGTAATGATTTTGATTATTTTTACTGTTGAACTAAAGTCAGCTAAAACATAGAAGAGCTGGGCAAAGTTTCTCAGATTTGAAAGCTTAGGCTTTTTCTACTATTTCACACTAGGGTTACTATTACCCCATCTCACTGTATCAGGAAGTAAAACAGGTGAATTCTTGTTTTCCCCCTAACCATTAGTTGCACAGCTTCCTGCAGTGGAGAATAAATGGCCTATGAGTGTTTGGTCCCAGGCACCTGGCTCTGGAGAGCTTCCTCTATCCATTG
Organism: Tupaia belangeri chinensis; assembly: GCF_000334495.1. Classification (NCBI taxonomy): domain Eukaryota; kingdom Metazoa; phylum Chordata; class Mammalia; order Scandentia; family Tupaiidae; genus Tupaia; species Tupaia belangeri. The sequence goes on from NW_006159769.1 coordinate 336,366, forward strand.
TTTATTCTAGCTAATGTTGTGGAATCTTGTTCAACTTTTAAAAGGACTATGCAAATAGAATTACTGTTTTGGTATTAAGAAACATTATCAACAGAGTTACTCTGTAGTTTTTCTTTTTAAGGAAAATACTGTTAATTTAAAATATTGAATTTACTGTATCTTTTTTTTATTTGTGGAAAGAGAAACTACTAAAAGCTGCTTTAAAAATACTTTAATAAGTGGAAAAAGTACTTTTGCAGCCATTTCTCTTCCCCATCTTTCATTAGAGCAAGAATGTATCTGACTGAGCATTTAATTCTTGAAATAATCTCCCCCCCCCCTTTTTAAAATTAATTACCAGAGGGCACATGTACAAAGGGAGCAATAGTAGGGAGTGGGGCATGGCCACACTCTGGTCCCTTCTCCTCTCTCTCTCTAGTCAGGGTTTGGGGCACACACACTTCCGGCACACTTTTCAAGCTGCTGGGCTGGGATTCGAACCAAGGGTCCCGCTTTCTAAGCACAGCACTTAATTGCTGGGCTGTGGAGACCCAGAGTAATCTATAATTTGTATTCCTTCCCTCATTCATATTCAGATGAAAGGATTTGAAGTTATACTTTAATAATTGGAATAAGGATAATTTTAAAGATAAGGAGAAACAGAAGGTGATGGCAACAGTATTGGTGATACTAGCCTGAATAAAACTTGTGTTTCCCATTTGGAACAGCTGCTGACATTGGCCTACAGTTGCTCATCCAAGTTACATTTCTGTAGGATGTTCTCATGTGCCTTCACTAGACTTAGGGGTGTTGCCAAATTATAGTGGTATATGTAAGTAAATGAATTAGGGAACGATTTTTCAAGCTTCAGGTTGGTCCATTATTGAGTCAGGAAATGAATTTAGTGGATCACAATGAGCAATACCAAAAAGTGAAGCAGTGAAAGTGTCAGGGCATATAGCATGTAGTGAAGGTCACATATTCATGAAACTTGTATTTTCAATTTGGGGTGTGTGTGTGTATTGGATCTTTGCATATAAGGTGAATTATAGGCAAAAAAATTTGGAAGCCATTTTTCTGGGATATTTTAGAAAGTTTATTAAAGTTTAGAATTCTTTAGAACAAGTCTAATTATGAATAGAAGGAAAGTGCTTACAAATGAGCCTTTCTTAGCTATCAGAGAGGCTTCGCTGCCACTCTTTTTAAGGTTTAGAACTTTGGTCACTGGCACCAGCAGATGGCATGATGATTACATTGCTGGACTACCATGTAATTGACCGTGATTCAAATCCTGGACCTGGCAGCGTGAAACTCACGCCCAGTGCGTGTATGTGTGTGTGTGTCCCTAAGATCCCAAGAAGAGAATGGAAGAGAAGGGATTGTGGTGTGGCCATCCCCCCGAGGGGTGATTTCTTGCATTCTGTCTCTCTGTCTCTCTCTCTCTGTCTTTCCAAGAGAGCACTTGCTCAATAGCAAAAATCTCTCAAAAACTTTGGTCATAGTAAAAATCTCTCAAAAATTTTGGTCATCACAGTGCCATTGTTTTGTAGTTTCTCTCTTTCTCTCTCTCTTTTAATTTGCCAAAGAGTGTATGTGCTGGCCAGAGACAGAGAGACAGAAAGAAGGAAAGGGAGAAAGTACCACCACAATCTCTTCTCAACTTTGCCATCCTGTTGAGATTTGGGGCACTCAGGCATAAACACCTAAGGTGTTTTCAAGCTGCAGGACTGAAATTCAGACTTCACAGTCAGCCATATCAGATCTGGCTTTCTTTACCACCAGACCACAGGGCCAGCCTGCAATCTCATATAGCTGCGGTTCCCAGTAATATTTTTCTGAGCATGGTGTCTTGTAGAAGATTAACACATTAGTTATCCCATGCACAATTTCACTGGGTAGATGGGACCACACAGAGTGTAATTTTAAAATTAAAAATATACTCTTTATTCTCTTAAGATTGCCATTTTTCTTTTGTCTACACTTAATATAATAGCTCTAAATCCTTTACAATAGAACTATGCTGTGTATCATAAAAAGTGGGTCCCTGAGAAAGCTAAACATGTGGGAACCAGCAGTTAGCATAATGGCTATGTCGCTGGACTCCCACGTAGTTGACCGCGGTTCGCGTCCTGGATCCAGTGGCCGAAAACTCACGCCGGGCGCGTGTGCGTGCGTGCCCAAGATCCCGAGAGGAGAATGGAGGAGAAGGGATTGCGGCGTGACCATCCCCCCGGGGGGTGATTTCTCGCTTTCTTTCTCTATGTCTCTCTCTGTCTGTCTGGCGAGCGCACTCGCCCTATAGCAAAAAAAAACTCTCAAAAAAAAAAAAAAAAGAGAAGAAAGCTAAATATGTGGCAGAAATAGACAGGAAGGGAGGGCAGTTCAACCTCTGCAGAGTTGAAATCTGGGAAACTAGCTTCTCAGTCCACCAAGAAAGCTCTCAAATAAAGGGGAGCTTTGGGAGAATTTGGTAAAACAAAAAGAGGTAGAAATAGTCTGCTGTTAGGAATGGCGTATCAGAGAATTAAACTGTAGGAGGAGAAAAAGAGACTCTCCTTAACATTGGTGATAATATATTGTTACCAAGCAAAGCAAGTTTTACTGATGTAAATACAGAGACTTTTTTTTGAGCTAATATATTTTATAAATGCAAAATAAATTTTATGACTTTATTCTGAAGATTCATACATGAAATCAGGAGAAAAAGTTGTTAATGTCCTTCCTAAATAACATGTCACATGTACCATTATGTTTATGCACTTTCTACTATAAACTGAACTTAAAATCTTAGGTGGTGAGTTGTACTCCAGATACTTGAAATCTTATTTTAGGTTAACATTTGTGAGATTACAAACCAGAGGAGAGAATTTATTTCCAGATTTTATTTTTTGAACTCTGAGTTGCCTTTAAAACATAAAAGAATTGTTTCATTTTTTCATAGTTCTTTTATTACATTTTACTTTGAATACTTAATCCATTAGAGAAGGTAAAACTTTTCCTATTGTAATTAAGCTTTTCAGGTTAGGTGATTTTGTTTGTTTGTTTTCTTTTTCTTTTCTTTTTTTTTTTGAGGCATTAGGGATTAGTCGGCTGTCATGATACATCTGTAGTTTTTTATTAGAGGATTATTTTATAATTGTTCTTCTAGAAGTGATTAATGATTTCCCTTACAAGCCAGCTGTCAGTAAAAGATGAGTGTTCTTTATGGACATGTGGATATGCCATTTGTCCTTGTCCTTTCCATTTAATTAAAGTAACCAGTAGCCCCTGTTTGTTGGATTTTAAAACAGATATTATGAAAATAAAGTTTTGACCTTGGGGACAAGAACATTATTTTCATAAAATAAAGAGAAGTCGAAGCTGATGGGAAGTTTCTAGATGCTGAGTTCTTGGGTAACAAAGCCTGTCGAAACAGAAGAAATGAAAGCACTGACAACTTGGGTCACTTCAGGGTGAGAACAGAGCTCTCCATTTCACATGCAACTGATATCCGGCATAGCACTAACCAAAGATTTACAGCTTTTTCTGTGGTTTAACCATTATTGCTGTTGTGTGATTTAAGGTGCTTGATGTGTTGAGACTTTGGGAAAACATTATTTGACCACAGTAATATTATTTAGCAACAGATTTGATTGAAATGCCATGACTTGCCAGAGTAGCTTGATGGGGGATATGTGGCCAAGATGTGGGAGCTTTAGGTTCAGTGGTAGGTCGCTGGTGTTCTTACATACTATGTTGTGGGGGGCAGATGGGGTGGCTGTTAAGTCTTTAAGAGTTAAAGAGATTTACTTGAGGATGTAAGCCATTAATACATATGAGATGGTCGCAATACTCTTACATGATCCTTTAAAGTATTCCTATTTTAAGGAAATGAATCAAATAACTCAACTTCTGTAGGATCTAGATTATGACCCTCTGTCTGTTTCTCATTACCAAAACTAAGTGATTATTTCTCTGTATCCTCTTCTAGCTCCAGATTATATGAATTTTTGAAATCTACCCAGTGAGGAATTTCTTCCCATTCCTATTCGAAAAATGTTAGGCTTTCAGACATTGTAGCATCTATCTAATGTCTGGTCATTTAAATGTGGGCTACTTGTTTTCAGGCTTTCATTGTTCTGTGTTTCTCATTTGCCAATTATGTTGCTGTCATTTTCCACACTCTAGTTTTGAACGTTTTCCTGTGCCTATCACTGTATTTGGTTGTTGGGAAGGTCATGACACATTTTGCATAGAAAAATATGTCATGACTTTCCCAACAACCTAATACATGTGAATAGTCAAAGACCTCAACTGAGTCCCAGGGGAAGATCAATTCCAGTCTCTGGGTTGGGGTGTGCAATGTGATGGGGAGACTGAGATAACTGTTGATAGTAAGTGAACAGTTCATGGAGCTGGGATTGCCTGTTTTTTTTTGTTTTTCTGAGATTCTGTAAGGCAGCCTGTGGGAAAATGCTAAGGCCTGGCGTCTTAGAATGACAAGCCTCCAGAGGGAGTTAAATTAATGTGCAGAGTTCAAGCAGAGAAAGTTGAGAGTTGGTATAGTTTACTCCCTTGTTCCGGTGCCCACACCCACTACTAATGTGTTTACATTTGAAATTTTGCCAAAACTCTCTTAGTTTAAAGAGAAAGGTTTCATACAGATGGAAAAGCTAAGGCTGAAAGGCTTCCATTAGAAAGTCTCCCATCTTTGTTATTGCCACTTTCATTATAGATGCTGTGAGTGCTAAACACTTCTAAGAAATTACCATTGTTCCCTTTTAGAGCTGAGTCCAGAATAGTTAAATGAGGAATGAGAGGCTTAATGAATCCCTTGTTATGAGGTTGGTGTGCCTTTGAAGATAGTTGAATTTAGCATGTATCTCCGCGTGCGTGGGCTGCCATAACAAAATACCATAGACTTGGTGACTTAAACAACAGATATTTACTTACAGTTCTGGAGGCTAGAAGTCCGAGATCAAGGTACCTTAGTTCCTGGTGGAGAGCTTTCTTCCTGGCTCACAGACAGTGCCTTCTTATTGCCCCTCAGTTGTGGTGTTTCCTTAGAGGGGAGGAAAAGAGCGAGATAGGCTGAAACCAAGCCGTAGTGTCTCTTCTCATTCTTATATGGGAACTAAAATCCCATCATGGGGTTTCCACCTTCTGGCCTCATTTAGATCTACAAGGTCCCGCCTACAAATACTATCATTTTGGGGATTAGGGCTTTAATGTATGAATTCTTGGGACATGAACATTCAGTCTGTAACAGTGTATGTATAACAAAGTTGATTGTCTGCCCACTAGCCATCGCGGTCCTCTCTGCACTGCTGGTGTGCCAGGTTTGCATTTTCTCAGCTTCCTTTGTAGTTGGAGTGGTCACATGATTGCAATCAGACTAATCAGGCAAAAGAGTCCTCTGGGGACTTCTGCGAGTGCCTTTTCAGAAGGTGAAGAAAGAACCTTGTGTGGGAGTATTCCCAACCTTCCCTTCATCCTATGTGTGCTGAGGCAACTGAACTAGGGTGGACAATGAGGAGGGACCAGATCCTTTATGACATCACTGAGCTCTGCAGCAGATTCTTGTGTGAGCTATAAAGCAGTCATGTAGTTTCAGCTACTTACAGTCAGGTGTTGTTATCTGTGTCCCAAAGCATCCTTTCTGATGTAGTCCACAAGGGAAAACCTGCCTCCTTTTGGAATTGAGAAGATATTGTCTGTGAAACCTCCTTGTACTTCCAGGTGAACTTATATATCTCACTGTTGTTGTCTTACACTGTGTTTATTATGTGTGCTCATTTTCTTTAGCTCCAGGACATCCGAACCACTTCTCATTCCCTTCCGGATCTTTAGGGCCTGTCCGTGGTTCACATGTAGTAGTGACACGGTAAATGTTTTAAGTAAGTGAGCACTCTGGGCACATTTTGCCACTCACTGTTGATTTACTCTTTGTGTCTTGCTTTTGGTGTCCTCCATAATAAGACTGGCAGTTTGTTGTCCACAGAAAGCCCACAAGGTAGCCTGAAGAGAGGTAAGTGGGAAAACAGACTGTAATTAAAAGTACCTGGCTATGTAAATAGTTGATCTCCAGGGTTTAGTTAAGAGACAGACAATTCTCCAAAGACCTAGATGGAGACATGCCCCAATCCTCACACTAATTTTTCACTGTGGAAGAAAATATATCAAATGAGAATCTACTTATGTTATTTTAATCATACAGAAAAACATAATTACAACCATTGTATTTGGCACGAAGGTCTCCTTTTTTCTTTCTTTTTAAAAATTTTTTAAGAATTATTTACTTATTTATTTAAATTTTACCAGAGGGGGAGAGAGAGAGAGTGAGAGTGAGAGAGAGAGAGAGAGAGAGAGCAAGCAAGCCACCAGGTCCAGGACTCTAACCTAAGTCAGCAATGCGAGAGTCCAGCCCCCTTAACCACGACAGCACCTGCTGGACCCTCTTCTTTTTTCCTTTTAAGAGTGAAAAATGAAAACTTTTGGATAAACCCTTAACTGTATTTTAGAAGGGGAGTACTAAATTGAGTGATAGGAAATCAAAACATGTTTTTCCACAGAAATAAACCAGTTGCCCCCAATATGGCTGAAGTATAGAAATTTGAAATGAAAAGTTATAAAATGATAGGAGTACTGACTGCAATTTACCAGTAAGGAAACAGACTGAAAAGTGGATTTAAGTTTGTGGACCTTTCATGTAAGATTCTCTCTATTCTACCGTATGTTACCAGAAATTTACTTTAGACAAAAGAGTGTGGGATCCCAACAGACAAAACCCAGCAAGAGCACATTTTGTTTTAGAAGTCAGCTTTATTTAGCTGCTGCAGCCGGGGCCAGTGTACACGGGAGAGCTTTGGGATTATCCTCGGAAGGCTGTGCTGAGTTTGTGCTTGCACTGTGATTTGAGGGTGAGATTAGGGAATGGGCCAGATTTGGGTTGGATTTGGTCAGGACACAGGCACCATTCAGTGATTGGATATTTTATCAATTTTTATCTTGGAGGAAAGAGAATAAAGTGGGTTTAGAGTGGTCATTTAGTAAGGAATCAGCAATCATACCTTACAGAGAAGGGCTATCAGTCACTCTTGTAGCAGTTAAGCGGGTCCATTTATGTTCTGTTTTGAGCATCTCTATGTTCACAGTGTTCGTAAGGATGATTTTCATTTTTTCAGTCATTTATTTCATTTTATCCTTAAGGAAGCGTTGATTTTTTAAGTTATTTATCTCTTCCATGAGAGAGACTGCACTCCCAATAGGGTTTTTTTTTTTTTTTTTTTTTTGAGAGGTTTTTGCTATAGGGCGCGTGCACTTGCCAGACAGAGACAGAAAGCAAGAAATCACCCCCCAGTGGGGGATGGCCACGCTGCAATCCCTTCTCCTCCATTCTCTCGGGATCTTGGGCACACACACACATGTGCCCAGTGTGCGTTGAAGCCACCGGGTCCAGGACTCGAACCACAGTCGACTACATGGGAGTCCAGCAACATAGCCATTACGCTAACTGCTGGTCTCCCCAATAGAGTTTTGATATCACAGTCCACCCCTAGCTTCATCTAGCTGTGGGCTCACACAGGTTCTATGTACTCAGGAAAATGTCCCTCCCATGTAGGCCAGCCTCCCAGCGCATCATGTCTTACGGCGGCACCACCATCTGGCCCCCAAGGAAGGATAGGTTTTAATAGGAGGATACTGAGATAGTAAAAAGAGACTGAATAGAGTATGAAGTAACTATGTCTGAGCAGACACTGTTTGTTTTTTTTTAACATTGTAGTTGCTCAGTGGTAATAGCAAATTAACAACAGAAGTCAAATCATCATTTTCTTCTACCCTGAGAGACTTCAACAAATATTACATTGTCGGAAAAGTCATGATGCATTTTTTGCATAGAAAAACAAAAAAAAATACATCATGACTTTTCCAACAAATGTGTGTGTGTGTGTGTGTGTGTGTGTGTGTGTGTGTGTACTGACTTCTGACTTTTTACTGTCTTGAAACTTAGCAGGAGATAGAAGCAAATGAAACTGTAGTGCTATTTTTTAAAAAGTCTACTTATGACTTAAACATATTTTTATGGTGTTTCAAGATGCCATTTAGTTATTAATCAAGAGGTAATGTCGGGGACCAGCAGGTGGCGTGGTGGTTAGGGCGCTGGACACTCCCACATGGCCGACCAGGGTTTGGGTCCTGAATCTGGTGGCTTGCTTTCTCGCTTCCTTTCTCTCTCACTCTCAACGTCTGTCTCTCTCTGGTCAAATTAAAAAATAAATGAATGCAT
>NW_006159769.1:345017-362963 GCF_000334495.1 Tupaia belangeri chinensis
ATAAATAATGTCTTTTCAGTCAAATGTGTGTGTGTGTGTGTGTGTGTGTGTGTGTGTGTGTGTGTACTGACTTTGTACTGTCTTGAAACTTGGCAGGAGATAGAAGCAAATGAAACTGTAGTGCTATTTTTTAAAAAGTCTACTTATGACTTAAACATATTTTTATGGTGTTTCAAGATGCCATTTAGTTATTAATCAAGAGGTAATGTCGGGGACCAGCAGGTGGCGTGGTGGTTAGGGCGCTGGACACTCCCACATGGCCGACCAGGGTTTGGGTCCTGAATCTGGTGGCTTGCTTTCTCGCTTCCTTTCTCTCTCACTCTCAACGTCTGTCTCTCTCTGGTCAAATTAAAAAATAAATGAATGCATAAATAAAATAAAATAATTATTAAAAAAAGAGGTAATGCCAATGCTAGTATTAGTCACAATACCTAAAACGCCCCTACTTCTAAATCAGTAGAAAGTTAATTTAGGAAGTTTAAGAGAGCTTTTGGAGATGAGTGAGGCAGAATAGGAGGGTGCAGCATGGGTCAGAGTCAGATCTTGGTCTAGTTCAGGCTTTGTCACTTTCTCTGTGGACTTAGTCACTTCATCTCTCTGGGCCTAAGTTTCTTCATCTCTAATAATGAGGAGGTTGGATAAATGGCCTCTGTGTTCTTTCTCAAGTTACTGTCATTAAGTGTTTTTGAAGATAAAAGTCTCTTCTTTTGAAATTTTAGTTTATTTGGTTGGTTGGGCCAGATCATAAATTTTATGAAATTATTGTTCAGCTCTTCAATACAGAAATCTTTGAGAGCTTTGAAAGCTAGTCTGGCAGGAAGTTTTTTCTTGTCTATGTAGTTTCCTTCCTCTCAGGAATGACTAGGCCTAAATCAACCATCTTCCCAGTCTATCCCCTTTGTAGTTTCCTGAAATGAATGACTGAGGTGTTTCTTTCTCAGAAAATAACATGAAGTAAGGGCCGAGAAAGGCCTTTTAATTTAGGAATTTGCAGTTTAGAAATAAAGTGTGATTTTTTTTTCAAATTTTAATTTCATGAATACAACAAAGTAATATGATATAATACATTATATACAGGTTTCAAAATAATGCAGAAACTAGAAACATAAAAGAAATCATAATTATAATCCATAATTTCAAAGAGAATAGACCAAGTAGCTTATAAACTGAGTTTATGGGATTGCCATATGCCACTTTACTCTGGGTGGCAGTAGAAATGCCTTACGTACATAGTTGATCTCATGCCCCAAGCTGTCACTGGAGGGCAATACAGCTTCTACCAATATGGGCTGGTTTTTAATGCTTAGATCTAAGCATCTTTTCATAATGTTCAAAGATGTCAGCCAGGTATTCATCAGGAGCTGTGTTAACTAGTGAGAGTACCAGGCACAGCCACCTCTAATCAGTAAGGTTGTAACAGAAGTGCTAAACCTCTGTGAAGCAGACCAAACCACAGGTGGGATCATTTTGATCCTAATTTAGGGGAGAGAGCACAGCATCTACTTCTGAACAGGGAGAGTTAATATAATCTAGTAAAGTAGTTCAAAGCATGGACTCTGGAGCTGAGAGATGGTGCCACTTACTAGCTCTTGTCCTCGATCTGCATAGTGGGATAAATTTTGATGTCTGTCTCAAAGGTTGTGTGGCACATAGTAAGCATTATGGAAACAGATTGCTGGGCCTACCTCGGAGGTTCAGTTCATTTCAGGTAGGGTATTTGCACGTAACAAGTTCCCAGGTGATGCTGCTGCTGCTGGGAGGATGCTCTTGAGACCACTGTGCTGTGCTTGCTTTGTACACACAAATGCACACAGAGGCCTGTGTGTTGCAAAATAAGGGGCATGCTGTTTTACAGCCTAGTATTTTTCTCCCATTTAATACATTGTGAATATTTTCCTTTCCATGATTTTCAAGCCACCTTGTGTTTCAGTATCAGTTGTTTAAATAATTTTCATTATTTTCACTATCATAGATCACACTGAAATAGTCTTATATATATTCGTCTACATCTCTGTTTATCTCTTTGGCTTAAATTTCTGTAAGTGGAATTACCAGGTTCAAGGATGTGCACATGTTAAAAAAAGTCTTTTGGCATATGTAGCCAACACAGTCTTCAAAAAGGAAGTGGTATAACTTCATTTTCTTACAAGTACTTTATAGGAGGAGACATGATTTTCTAAATGTAAAGGAATTAGGAGAAAACACTTTGTCATTAACTTTTTAGGTGCATTTAGGAGTAGACAAAAATGTTATCTAGGGATTTATAAAGTAGGCAAAATATGTCAAGGAAAACTAGGGGAGCAGTAGTATAGCTAAACCGTGACTTGATTTCATGGTAGATTTTAGGATTGCTTGATATAAGTGATTCTATGCAAAGAAAAATAAATACTGTTTTATTTTTATTTATTGTATGTGGTAATGTGTGATTTCTGTTGCTAGTTCAAGGGTCTTGATTTTTTAAAAATGTGTTTCTTGTCTATAATATGGAGCCTCCTGGATTTAGGGTTTTGGTTTAGTAGGTCTAGTCCTGCCGAAGGTCTCTATTACCGCATGGGTCTCTATTCCTGGGACAAGCTAGTTGAGACTGGCCTACAGAGACTTGGAGCAAGCATAGATGCACCTGGGGAAATTCAGCATAAATATCAGGAAACCTACTCAGATTATGTTTCTTGCAGAGAAGGCATGCTTTTTTTTTTTTTTTGGAGAGATTTTCACTGTAGGGCGCATGCACTCGCCAGACAGAGAGAGACATAGAGGCAGAAAGCGAGAAATCACCCCCCAGGGGGGATGGTCACGCCGCAATCCCTTCTCCTCCATTCTCCTCTCGGGATCTTGGGCACGCACGCACACGCACCCGGCGTGAGTTTTTTAAGCCACCGGGTCTGGGACACGAACCGCGGTCGACTATGTGGGAGTCCAGTGACATAGCCATTACACTAACTGCTGGTTCCCCAGAGAAGGCATGCTTTTGAGGAATAGGATTGAGTCAGGAGTGGAGGCCAAGGTGGAGTGTATGTGAGGGTCTTCAGAAAGTTCATGGAAAAGGTATATAATGAAATACCTATGTATGGATTTCAAATTATTTTGCCAGAATAAAATTTATTTTATTTACATTTTCTCATGATCCTTTTCAAGTCTCCTATATGTGGATCTAAGGGAACACCCTCTCCTTCAAATGGAACACCCTCCATCAAAGCTCTGTGGCCCTTGACCATAAGCTGGTATGGAGAGATAAGCTGAATTCTTACTTGTTTAACTAGAGAAGGATCTCAAGGGTCATCTGGCCCAGCCTTCTCTTTTTACAGATAAGGAAGTTAAATAATTTACTATTTTCAATGAAGCTTAGGATGATATCCTTTTTTTTTCTTCTTCTTTTCTTTTAGTTTTTAGAACCAGATAATCAACCTTGGAACAAAATCAGCATCATGTTTTTTTGTTCTGGAAGAACTGAGCTTTTAGGGAATAGAAGTGGCCAAGTAGAGGCTGGACACAGCAGGAAGGATAATCAATAAAGTGAGAGCAAGAGAGGTGCCAGTCTCCTTGCTCAGCCTGGAGTGGTGGGTTGATTTGAAGTCCATTTGTGCTGCTCCTGTGTCTCGGGCCCTGCACCACATGCCTATCACTGAGAAGAGGCTGTCCTCACAACTGCACGCTCCTCCTCTGTGTCCCCCAGGCTGCAGAGTGATTGCCAATGAAGAGTAGCCCTCTTCAGCACCAGTCCCATGTGTCTCAGAATTTACGTAGTGTCTTCCTTATTGCAGTTCAAAATACTGTTTTCTTCTTCGCCTTCTAGTAAGAAAACACATTTGATAGTTCTTTTCTTCTAAAAAGCAACAGCTGCTCTGAACATAAACTGTGCCTTTTACCACTGGGTGACACTGTTAGACCAGAGAACACTTCATTGACAGAATCAGGGGTCCTTGAGCTTCAGATTTCACCAACTGTGTACTCTGATTTACTTAATAGTCATCTATCAAATGTTATTTGATAAGTGTAATTTATCAGTTGAAGGCAATTTTAGCATCAGTGGGTTTAAGGTAATCAATTATTAAAGAAATCCTTTAATTGGACAGCATTTCAGTTGCTTAGAGGTTTGTGCAGATTAATGTGCTGCATATTAATGAAATACTAATTATTCCATGGGCATATTTATGCAAACTAATGTACTAATATACATTTCCCCCTAGACAACAATCTGAGTTATCTTTCTGTGGCAAAAGATTCATTGCTCATGTATAGCAATTAATGATACAGACATTTACTGAGGATTTTTCTGGGCTGTCTTATTGAAGAGAGAGTATAATCTGGTATTTAGAAAAAAAGGGCACTTTTTGCGACCAGCAGTTAGCATAATGGCTATGTCGCTGGACTCCCATGTAGTCGACCGTGGTTCGAGTCCTGGACCCGGTGGCTTAAATTCACGCAGGGCGCGTGTGCATGCGTGCCCAAGATCCTGAGAGGAGAATGGAGGAGAAGGGATTGAGGCGTGGCCATCCCCCCTGGGGGGTGATTTCTTGCTTTCTGTCTCTCTGTCTGTCTGGCGAGCGCACAGGCCCTATAGCAAAAAAAAAAAAAAAAAGAAACTCTCAAAAAAAAGGAAAAAAGGGCATTTTTCCCCCCTGTGTTGACCTGTATTGTGAGAAGGAGAAACTGGTCCTTAACTACCTGTGGGATCCTTCAGAATCAACCGAGAACAGAGAATCTGTTCAAAGCATGAGTTGACCTTCCCTCCCTATTTTCACTCCTTCTGTAAATCTTGGATTTACCCTTCTAGGCTTGAACTGAGCATTATTAGCTGGTCAGGTTCAGTTGAACAACATGTGGAAGATGCACTGAGATGTTCCTAAGTGTGAAAGGTAAGAATTAGGCCTTTCCTTTGTGGGCCTGATGCCAAGAATGAGGAAACTTCAAATTTAATTTTTCTAGCAGATTTTGGTATCCTAAGAGACATATCAGCCATGTCCTGGAGGGATATAGAGGAAGAGCACTTGAGAGGAACCAGGAAAAAAACTTCATGGAGTTTTGGAGATTTTCATGGAGAATATCCACCCCAGCCTGGGGTGTTTTTCCCCTGCAGTGTGAGCCGTGGAAGAGAGACTGGGCTGTCCCATAGAGTGTTATGCCCAGCAGTGTGTGGTGCCCAGAAAGATCTCAGTAAATAGGTGAGTGAGATGGAGCTCGACTTTGCACATGCAGGGTGGTAGATAAACCATCCAGTAGGCAGTTGGGATTTTGATCCAGTGCTCAGGAAGACAAGCCCTACCTTTATATGTGCTTTAGAAATGGTTCTTGGAGTAGAAGGGGTCAGGGTCTGCAGGTTTCCAGATGTAAGCCAGAGGGGAAGCATGTGGGACTGCAGACCTAATTTCTGGGCAACTATTGATGCATAGGGACTGGGAGGAAGAAGCAGTGGGGGAAGAGGAAGTTGGGGGTCCCAGGAGAGGGAGGTCCAAGGGACTGACCTTCATATCAGGAAGATGGACCATAGGCTCACAGGCCAGAGAGAGGCCAAGGAGAGCATTGTCTAAGGAGCAGCTGGCAGCCCAGAGTCCCAAGGAGGCCCTCTGACGCAGGCTGTTGTGTGAATGGGAACATGCTGTGCTGGCACTGCATGTTAGAAGAATGGCATTTGTTTTCTACTAGCAACCCAGGGGTCCTTGGCTGCCTCATGGATCACAGTTTCTGTGGATAGACCATGAGGGCCAGAACACAGGTCTCTTATCTAAAGGAACATCTGACTTCTGGGGGCACAGCCAGCCCTGAGGTCACAGTGCTTAGGCCTGCCTGGGTGGGCTGTCTCTAGATCAGTCTTCAAGCCCAGCCATTCTCTTGCAAATAAGCCACATTGTGCTTTTGTACATCAGATGGGACAACCTGGCCTGGGCCTGGATATGTAGGACCCTGGAGCCCACAGACTGTGACTCCCACCCTCACTACACTGTGCCACTTGTCATATTCCACCACCGCACTATGGTCACCTTTTCTATTTCTTAAATTGATATACCCTGTTGTCAAGGACATTTCTCCCTCCCATCACACTCTCCTCAGAGTTAGGGTAGTACTGTTGCCTGCTGGGGCGTCTGTTTTCTGTTTTAGCATATTTTGTGGAGTTATTTGTTCACCAATGGATGGTTAGCTCACACTTCACATAAGGGACATGGGGGAGGATTTAAATAATCAGATTCACTTGATGGTTGAAGAATTAAACTCTATTTTGGGCTGACCTAGGAGGGTTGTGTGTGTGTGTGTGTGTGTGTGTGTGTGTGTGTGTGTGTGTGTGAAGATTCTCCGGTTTATATAATTTCTGTAGAGATAGCTATTCACAGCAGATTACTGAGAAATCTATGAGAAATGACTGTTCAGTTTTACACATAAGACTGAAACAGAGAGAATGGGAAATTATCAGGATTTTCAAGGCATTGGGAGGCTTAGGCTACTGGTTCTATTCTGGCTCTGGCCTTGCCTATCAGGGATTTTCTTTCTCCCCTTCTGTTCCTTTCTTTCTTCCCTCCCTTCCTTATCCTCTCCCTGTTAGCCTTCTATGTCCAGATTGAGTCCATTCATTGAATATCTTTGTCTAATCTAAAATACTTGTAGTGCATGGTCTTTCATTTTCATGTTGGTAGGCCATTAATTAATGGAGAGTTAGATTAATGAATTAATTTGTTGAGGCTATTGAACTGCCCACTTATTTGAGCATCTGTCACATGGACAGGTACTATGTATTGTAGGTATTTTCTCTAAATTTCCTTTAATGCTTAGAACATCTCTGCAAAGTAGGCATTCTAGCTCTGATTTCCATTTTTCAGAAATCAAATCTCAGGTCAAGTAACTTGCACAAAATTACATCTCCATTAAGTGACCAACCAGGATGTGTGGTCCTCAAATCTGGAACTATTTTCCATTATACAGTATAACTTCTTGTGAACTGAATACAGTTTAAAATGGCATACAGGGAAGGACATGTACTAAAAAACTATACCAAATGGATACATATTCAAAGTGACCATGCCTGCATAGCCAGAACCTACATCAGGAAACAGAACATTATCCATACCCAATAAGTCCCCTCTACTGCCTGCCACTCACTGCCCACTCCCAAGATGACCATTATCCTGATATCTAACACCGAAGATTGAGTTTGCCTTCTTTTGAGCATTCCACACATTAAATGATCTAATATGTACCCTTGTGTCTGGCCTCTTTACTCCCACTTTAGATTTGGGGGATTCAGCCATACTATTGTGTGCAGTTCTTGTCTGCTCATTCTTATTGCTGTGCCAGCGCACGACAATTTATGTGTCTTTCATACTGTTAATGAATATTTAGATTGCTTCCAGTTTTTAGCTATTATGGATAATACTGCTATGTACATATTAATGAAAATATTTATACATTTTAAAGAAACTATGTCTCTCCTGCCCCCTGTTGCTACATTAATGGGTTCTGTAAGATGTTTTCTGTGTGAGATTATAAAGTTATTATGTGAGAATGCTTCTGTTAAAAACATTTTGAGAGAGGACATCAACCCGGCTCTTCCCCTCATATCACAGTATAGAAGCATGGAATGCTTAAGAGCTTCACTTGGAATCAGACGGACTGAAGTTTAGACTGCCCTTCAGTAGCTGTGTGAGCCTGCACAACAGCAACTGTGTTCTTGTTATTAATTTACTGTTATTCTTGCCAGTGATAGCCCTAAGAACCAAGAAGACAGTGAAGGTTTGCCATGTTCTAGGCACTGTGTTTATTCATTTCACTTTTACTTTTTGTAACAATACAGTGAGATAGTCTATCATTCTTTTAAACTTTTTCTTTTCTTTTTTTTTTGAACTGGTGAGGACAATTGTCAGAGATCCCACTTACAGTAAGTGAGAAAGCTGGAATGTTGACCCAGTCAGCCTACCCAGAGCCCATGCTCGCAAAACTGTCAGCAGTGATGGACACTGCTAAGACACTGCATTTCACAGGCTGGACCACATGGGAGGCCTGGGTTCAGTTCCACATCCAGTCTAAAGGCCAAGTATGGTGATGTATGCCTCTAATCCCTGTGACTCAGGGAAACTGAGGCAGGAGGATCATGAACTTGAGGCTGGCCTGGTCAACATACTAAGACCCTGTCTGTAGAAGTATCAGGCATGAAAGCATGCACTTGGAATATAGCTGGGAGGCTGAGTCTTGATCATGACATGGGGAGACCTTTTCTTAAACTAAAATAAAAATTAAAAAGGAAGGAATACTCCTCATTTGGAGTCTATAGGGAATAGTAACTCTTACCTGAGGGCCATATGAGAATTAAATGATGGGGAAAGGCTTAAATGTGACATCTAGGACAGATATAGTGACTCCACAATGCATTCCTTTCATCACATATCTCTTAATAGCAGACTGTTTTTGGTGTGTGTTTGCACTAACAGTCTGAGAATCAGGTAAGGCATCACTGCCTTGCTCTTGGCTGTCGTTATGAAAGTGGACAAGTCCTTACAACTCTGGACAACTAGTTATTTGGGGAGCCATCGCCACCTACTGGTTGATCCTGCCTCACCCAGCCCAGCTTATTTTTGATATTGGCCTTGTGTATATTGTCTTCCCAATGTTTCTTGCCTTTGTTTGTAGTCTCTCCTTCTGTAACCACTTTGTAAATATAAAATGTGTGCCTTATTTGTAAAAGTACACTTTAGGGAATTTAAAAAAATGATGAGAAAATGAGTTGGATATTTTCTCCAAAGCATCATAGGTTGGCATTTGTATAGCAGCCTACTGGCAGCAAATATGTTGTTGAGATTTTGTTATTTTAAATGGCAGGCAGATTACTTTTGCAGACTAGCCTGGTGGGACATCACTTCTAAGCCTTAATATACCATTTTTTTCTTTTTTTTGACACAACGTTCCTTGATATTCCTGTCCCCTGGTCTGACTCTGAATTTTCAGGTTTACCTTGGGGCCAGGCAAATCAGGAGTTTGTCAGATGAAGCCGGTTGCTGTTTGGGAGAAATTCTTTTCTTAACTTACTCTCCTGCCTGCCTGTGAACTGAAGGTGATGGAGGGAGATTGTTTTGGATCCAGAAGTGCCCTTTTTTTTTTTTTTCAGGCTGACCCTAGGCTACAATTTGCAAGCCTGAAATCTTAAGTGTTTCTCAGGGTATTACCAGAGGGTTGCCAGAAGCTTTTAGAGACAGTTTGGAAAACAGATTCTCTGAAAGAATGCCTGGAATTACTTTTTACTTTCTATAAGTTATTGTAACAGTTCAAAAGTTTTAACTATTTAGCTTTGATTGATTATAGTACGCCTATGAAGTACATATTGCCATGTATCAGGTAATTACTTGATAAAGATTTAAGTATTAGTGCTTCTAGATAGAATTAGATTTTAATATTTAAGTAAACATGAACATTTGCATAATCTCTAGATTCTGATTTACATAATCTCATAGGGTTAGGTTTTGAATATAATCTGTTTGATGTAGGAATATGCAGATATGGAGCCAAAATAGCATGATGAGGGAACCCTGCTGCAATACATGTTTGTCTTATTAGTCCAGTTGTAAAGATTTTCATCGAATGGCAGTTTACCTCTGGAAAGTGGTCAGCGTAGAATACCTGGGATAAGCATAGAACTGGGTCCAGAAGGAGCCTCTGGAAGAACAACAACAAAAAAAATTAAAAGCAAGGACTCAACATTCATTTATAAGGATGAAATTTCCTATCTTTTGGAACAGTGGAGTATGATTATGAACTCCATTTGTGAGTTACCAGAAATTTAAGGCAGAGTTCTTATCATGTGGCATTTTCAGTGTGTACTGCTAGCATTTGCCTAAAATGCAGTTCTTTTATTAACTTAAAGTCCATCTACGAGCCCTCTCCATCTGAGAACAGCATACCAGGCCCTGTTTGCTGCTTTTGCTGCACTCTTACACTTGACCTGGAGCTGTTCAGAACTCATGCAGCATCTTCAGGTGTGATAGGTAGGCCTTTTTATACTTTATAGAAGATTCTGTGTTTGTAGTATGAATGGGTCTTAGAACCATTGAATGTTACCATTGAGAAAGTCTGTGGGTCATTCAGCTGAACTCTTAATTTTTTTTGGAGAGGTTTTTGCTATAGGATGCGTGCACTCGCCAGAAAGACAAAGACAAAGAGACAGAAAGTGAGAAATCACCCCCCTCCCCCAGGGGGGATGGCCATGTCGCAATCCCTTCTCCTTTCTCCTCTCGGGATCGTGGACACACATGCACACATGCCCAGCGTGAGATTAAGCCACCTGGTCTGGGACTTGAACCGCGGTCAACTCCATGGGAATCCTGCAACATAGCCATTACGCTAACTGCTGGTCCCTGAACTCTTAAATTTTTGAGGCAACCCTAGCAAAGAAAAGTATAACTTTATAATACAAGGTTACCTGGACCTCTCAGTAAAATAGTGTAATTGTGTTAGTTACATAGTTTGGCTAATAATAGCTTCTATTTATTGAGTATTCATATGCATGCCAGATATTATACAGGGTACTTACATGAACATTTATTTCAATTAATTCTTATAATGATGCTATTTTAACAGTGGGAGAACTCTGGTGGTCAAGCTTTGTCCAAGCTCTCAAGCCAGTTTTATTTCTCCTCCATTAAAATGACATTAGTTTTCTGTCACTAACTTGATACTTTACCAAAAAAAAACCTACTTTATGGATCAGTAACTTGACCAGTAGAGTGATGATGACAAGAATATCTTTAAGGTGTTTACTTATACGAGCAATATTTCACGTAATAAATTTTTACTTTCAGATATTTCTATATTATTTTTACTATCAGGATTCTGGATTACATGAAGCTCAGTGAGGAAACCTATCTGGACTCTCAACCCCACTTTTAGCGATGTATGGTGTTACTATGGAATTAAAGTAGTCTCAGGGCTCCCCCTACAGATACTTGACCTATGGTTTTGTCCTTTATTTCAGTAATTTTTAAAAAAGAATTATTTTATTTAACCATATTTATTTATTTATTTTGATTTGACCAGACATGGACAGAGAAAGGTGGGTGGGGGGGTAGGGGAGAGAAGGTGAGAAAGCAAGCCTCCAGGTCCAGGACTTGAACCATGGTTGGCCATGTGGGAGTCCACTGTCCTTAACCACCACACCACACCACACCATCTGAAAGTGATTTTTTTTCTTTAGTTTTTTTTTTTTTTTTTTTTTGCCAGACAGAGAAAGTGAGAAATCACACCCCCTGGGAGAATGGCCATGCCACAATCTCTTTTCCTCCAGACTCCTCTTGGGATTTTGGACGTGCATACACACACAGTAGATATGTTTTTCAGGCCTCCAGGTTTGGGACTGAAACCACAGAGTCAGCTACATGAGATCCAGCACCTTAAACTCCATGCCATCTGTTGACTCTCTTTTTTTATTTATATATTTGTTATTATTATTCATACATTAAATTGCTATACATCATTTAGATTGTGAAGAGACTTCACCCAGCATGATATACACCTCAATCCAGCCCAGTTGAGACCACCATACACATCCTCGTCAACAGATAATAAACCTTATCTGTGTCCCACAAGTGTCTTACCTCTCCATTTCCCCCCCAAATTTCCTACACTCTTCCCCTCCCACTCTCTCTTTCTACTTTGTCTTTAGTGTCCATTACAATTTTTAATAATTTTATGTTCTCCAGTCTTTCAGTCTCTACCATAGAGTACGGACAGTCGGTATATGTAAAGTGTGGAGACATGCAATGTCTCTCTTTCATAGCCTGACTTGCTTTACTCAGCAACAAATCTTCCATATTCACTTTCACTCAGCAACAAATCTTCCATATTCACTTTCTATCAAATTCCAGGGCCTTGTTGGTTTTTATGGCTGTATAATGTTCTATGGAGTTATATGTTCCATAATTTTTCAATCCATTCTTCTGTTTGTGGACGTTTGGGTTGGTTCCATGTCTTAGCAATCGTGAATAAGGCTGCAATGAATATAGATGTGCAAGTGCTTTTCCAACTGAGTGCTGTCCTATCCTTTGGGTAGATATCCAGGAGTGGAATTGCTGGATCATATGGTAGTTCTATTTGAAGGTCTTTGAGGAACCTCCATATCATTCTCCACAGTGGCTGGACCAATTTACATTCCCACCAACAGTGTAGGAGTGTCCCCCCTTCACCACATCCTCTCCAGCACTTACATTTTTTTTTTTTTTTAATCTTTGCCATTCTGACTGGGGTTAGTTGGTGTATCATTGTGGTTTTGATCTGCATCTCCCTTACTATGAGGGTTGTTGAGCATTTTTTCATATGCTTTTTGGCTGTTGTATGTCTTCCTTAGAGAGTTGTTTATTCAGCCCATTTCCCCATCTTTTAATTGGGTTAATCATTTTCTTCTGGATAAGCTGCTTGAGTTTCCTGTGGCTTCTGGTTATCAGTCCCTTATCTGAGGCAGTTAACAAAAATTCTCTCCCATTCCGAGGGTTGTTGATTCACACTAATTACGGTGTCCTTTGCTGTGAAGAAACTCCTTAATCTGATGTAATTCCACCTGTCTATATGGGGGATTATTGCCTGTGCTTTGGGGGTCTTGCTTAAGAAGTATTTGCATACCCCAATGTCTCCCAGAGTGTCCCCAGTGTTTTCCAGCAGTAGTTTTATAGTTTGTGGTCTTAGGTTTAAATCTTTGATCCACTTTGATTTGATTTTTGTTAATGGTGACAGATAGGGGTTCAGATTCATCTTCTCTAGGTGGATATCCAGTTTTTCCAACAAGATTAACTAAAGAGATTTCCCTTTTCCTACTGGATTAATTGGTACCTTTAGTCAAAGATGAGTTGTTTGTGTGTTTTGGGGTTTATTTCTGGAGTCTCTACTCAGTTCCATTGGTCCTCATGTCTGTTTTTGTGCCAATACCATGCTGTTTTGATTATCACAACTTCGTAATATATTTTGGAGTCAGGAAGTGAGGTGCCACCTACTCCAGTCTTCTTGTGCAGGATAAGTACAAGGTGCCTTGGAATAATGTTCCAGCCATGGTCTTTGCAATGAAGAGATGATGAGATTTATATACACATTGCTGTAATAAGTCTATTATTTATGAATATTAGAAAAGAGAAAAAAGAAAATCTCACAGTTGTTTAGAGGCCAAAGAGTTATATTATAACTGGAGAATGAAAGAAGCCATTCTGGAAGATTTTACATTGATCTAGCTCTGAAAGGATGAGTGAAATTTGGCTTTGTGGGCATTTAGGAATGAGACAGGAAGAGGATCAGACTTCTTGCTGGAGGGGCGGTACTGGCAAAAGCATGCTGGGAAGGAGGCAGAGGAGAGTAGAAATATGGGGAGCTATGGTGTTTATTTCAGTTTAATTGGTACATCAAATCTTGAACATTACCTCACGATCAGGATCAGTTTGTCCAACTTTGGTAGCTCTGAACAAGATGGTTGGCAGAGGGAAGAGGGTTAAGCAAGAGGATATTGTGATGGCTATTTCCATGTGCTAGTCCTGCCTTCAGGTGGTTTCCACCCTGAGCTACTGAGATGTGGATGGAACCCAGATTCCAGATCTGAGATAGTTCACCAGCATTCCTCAACCTCCGAGCTGCTGCTTTCTCCCCAGTGACACACACACTGCTGTGAGTACACAGAAACTGATGGGGAAGTTGCTATAGACCAGTTCACTCCTTTATTACTAAATGACCTTTTTCCCAGACCCCCATATGGTTAGCTGCATGAGGACCTGCTGGCTTCTGCTGTCTGGTACCTAACAGGCTTAAGGTCCACACTCTTGACCCCAGCTGAGGTTTTCTGTGCCCTTCATTCCAGTGGTGAAGGGCAAACCAGCATATGGTAGGAAGGAAAATGTTTGTTCCTGAATTTATAGCAGAACTCCTCTAGTTCTATTTCAGTCTTTCCTCTGCCCCTGGTGCATGTGTTTTTCTATCAGGAAACAGGCTTGGGCCCACCTTACCCCACTGATCCTATTCCAAAGAAATGAAATCTGGAGAGAAGTCAGAAATCCCAAACTACAACCTGTTTCCTAGATTCAGAACTGAAGGCTTTTCATTCTGAGCATTGAAAGTGTAGCCCACCCTGTGGCACCAAGGCCCAAGACATGTCTTTATCCTGGCACTGACCTCCAGAAAAGGCTGGGGATGGGCATCTTATATGGCCTCTAGTTGAAGGAATAGTGGGACTAGAGGGACAGAGAATGGGCACTGGGTAGGAGGAATCTGAGACCAGGGAGGTCCAGTTGGTCAGATAAAGGCAAAAGCATCACCAGGGCCCGAGTGGTAACTGCTTGCCTTCTCACATGGCCACTCCATGTCAAACAGACCTGTCAAGCTCAGCATGTCCAGGACCAAACTCTAGGTTTGACCTTCCAGCTCTTCCTTTTCCAGCCTCTCCATCTTGATGACTCTAACCTTTCAGTGGCTCCAGACAGAGACCTCATCCTTGATTCTTGGTGCCTTTTACTCCTCATGTCCAGCCCTTCAGGAAATCTCAAAGGCTTTACCTTCCAAATAGAACCTGATTATTTTTTTGCCTACTCTCAGTCTGTTCTAAACTTAATCTTTCAAATATTATGACTCATAGCTTGTTCATCTCTGCTCAGAACCCTGAAAGTGCTCTCCATGTCCCTTGTGATTAAGATCAGATTCCTATACGTTCTCACATGGCTCTCTCATCTATCCCAACCCCTGCAGTGACCTCTCAGTGGTCACTGGACCTCACTCTCCTCTGGCTGTCTTGGCTTCTTTGCCATTCCTCATTGCTAGGCACATGCCTGCTGTGGTCTTTGCATGAACTATTCTCTCTGTCTGGAATGCTAGAACATTATTCTCTGACACGTGCACAGCTCACCCTCCCCCACTATAACATTGACCTTCAGAAGCAGTTGACTGTTTTGATTTGGCGTCATGGAGATTATCCATGGTTTCAGGCAGTGAAACGGATCCTTTTATGGAAGTGTGTAGCCTCCTTGTGTACTGATTAACTAGAAGAAACTGCTGCTGACTTTTAAGACAACTGCGACTATCTAGAGGTGTCAGTAGCACATTGAAGATTTCAGGGAGCACGTTTTGCCGTGGGGCAGCATATCGAAGTCAAGCTGGCTGTCATGGGTTCTCTGGCTCACCCTGTGCAAGGTCTGTACTAATTATTTCAGTTAAGATTGTAGGCATTCTTGTTTACAAGATCAATGCAAATAGCATCTAGGGAATGTTTGGTGTCATTTGTTGTATCAACTTTATTGTTTGAAGCTTAATCATGCAGTGATACCTCATCTAAACAAATGATGCAGTTATAATTTTTCTGTTTTAGTCGACTTACTTGAATTTTTTTTTTTTTTTTTTTTAAGTTTTTGCTGTAGGGTGCATGCGTTCTCTGGAGAGAGACGGAAAGAAGGAGCTGAGAAATCACCCCTTCAGGGGGAATGGCCACATCATGATGCTTTCTCCTCTGTTCTCCTAGAATTTGAGACATGCACTCACACTTGCCTAGTGTGGTTTTTCAAGTCTCTGGGTCTGGGATGCAAACCTTGTTGTTCTACCCACACCATACCACCTGCTGCCCCCTTGTTTTGGACTTTTATTTCCTTTGTTTTTATGTTAGTTTCCAAAAAGATATTCCTATAAAAAATTTTAAGTATATTTGGTGCAAGGAACGTAGGTTTGAAATCAGAGGACATCCATTTTAGTTTTAGCTTTATACTGCTAAGAATCTAAGCAAGGTCATGGTATTTCAATTTTGTTTCCCTATTTCTCATCTGTGGAATGAGGATTCTAGTTTTCTGACTCATGGTATTCATGTGGTTGTTGCTAGACTCAAATGTGATTCTGTGTCTGCATGTGATCTGTGGAAGGCACTGAAGGGACTATTGGCTGCCCCTCAGCACGTAGTGTTATTTGGATGCATCGGAAAACAGACTTGTCTTGGGACACAAAAACATCAACAATGACTTCAAAATCAGACTCCTACTTAGCTTTAGCTGACTGCTACTGGGTCTGCTGCTTCTTAAATTTAGTTGAAAACATGTCTGTTCCAGTGTCCACCATCCTCTTATGTGCTAGTGTTCATGGAAGCAGGCCTTGTATCCTGCCTGCCCTTTTCCCACGTGTGAACAGGCACACACCACACTGTGCTCAGCAGTTTGCTTTCATGAGCAGCAGCAAAGATGGAACCTGTCTTCAGTCTAGGAGCTTATTCACAGAGGACCTCTCCTCTTCTATAGATTTCATTTAGTTCACTATTGAGTGTTTGCCATGTACCAGGCACTTGGTGAAACTGGGCATGAAATGTTTCTTTCTTCCCAGAGAAGTGACAAACATCTGACTACCCCATGTCAGGATACATTTAGTGACGAAAGTTCAGCTACTCCGCTGCTGGGACACAGAGGTGGTGAGAGGTGGCAGTACTAGGTGTGACCCATTTAGATGTGACTTCCTCCCATGCTTTTACTCTGTTATTTTATCCCTTCTCTACCTAGGGGCATAGAACCAGCCAGAGAATTAGTAAGGGTGTACAATGGACTTTCTAGGGAAGCCCCAACATCAAATATTCTACTGTAGTCATCAACTATTCTACTGCTTCTCGATTTGGAAATTTTAGTTACCATAGGGGACATGAAATATTTGCTGTTTTTGTTTTAGGGGCAGGGGAGCAGGGATGTGTCTGGGGATCCACAGTACTTGGATAGTGGCCAGATGGTCCCTGTCTCCAGCCTGGCACTTAACCTGCCCCATTCCTCCCAGTCTTGGTCTCCACTGGAGTGTTTCCTCTGTCTTATTAACTATGACATGTATGCATGGGACACCTACTGTGCATTGCACACTCCCCTGGGTAGCCGAAGGGGTAAAGAGAGGAGGAGATATACTTGCCACTCTCCTGGAGCTTCTGTTATTAGAGAGGCAGATGACTTAAATCACAGAATGGACAACTCCAGATTGACCAGGGCAGGAAACAGGGGGGACCAAGGAACCATCATCTGTTCCTTTCACTTTACTGAGCAGAGGTCTGAGGCCAGAACAGTCAAATGTCCAGGTGTTATAGTTATTCCTTCTGCCATTTCCAGTGACCTTTCCCTCCCCTACACTCCTACTTCTTCAAACAAGATTCTTGCTGCCAGGTTTCCTTTTCTTCTTTGTTCTAGCAACAGGTTTAGAATAGGGAAGGAAGGACAGAGGCCTTCTTTACACTCAGGAACTTCTGTCTGAATAACCATTCACAAGTATGAGGGTCCTTCATAAAGTTCATGGGAAACTATGTTCATATGAAAAACTATGCATAGATTTTTTTTGGGGGGGGCACTAAAATAAATTTGTACTTTAATTTGATTTTCTCACAAACTCTTTGAAGTCCCCTTGTAAATAACATCTATAGTGTGGAGGGAGCATGGCGTGCTGGGAGCAAGATTGCAGTTTTTAGTAGGGTGGCCCAGAGGTCAGGCCTCTCTGAGAAGGTGATATTCGAGGAAGGGCCGAAAAGGATCTGAACAGGATGAAGCCTGCAGGGCATTTCACTGAAGGGGAGAAGACAGAGGCAGTGATCTGTTGGACATCACAGGTCAAGAGGACTGTTCGGAGTTCCAGATCATCTTCTCTTGATGCAGCATAGGAGTTTGTACATTCCTAGTGTAGACTGATTTGCCAAGTCTGAAGTAAGCAATAAAAGACCTGTTTTGTGAGGTGTTATTGAGGCATGGTAGCAGTAAATGTCCTATGTTGCTGGAAGTCCCAAGTGTAAATGGTGGGGACCGGAGTTGGGTTACTGGACACTTTTGCCTTATCATGGATAACACAGAGAAGGTGACATTCTCCACTCACCTTGTGCACTGCAGTTACTTTCTAACTGCTGGTAAGGTGTGTCAATGATGCCCCAAGGTAGACCCAGGAGGACCATGTGTCTGGTGTTCTAGACCTCACACAACTATATGGGCTTCTGCATTTGTGAGGGATGTCTCAGCAGGA
>NW_006159769.1:363647-364836 GCF_000334495.1 Tupaia belangeri chinensis
GCAGGAAAGACAACAAACACGTATTTCTCATTTCTGTTTCAGACAGCCCATTTGAGGATTCTGACTCTAAGGATTCCTATTTCATTACAAGAAGCATCATGGCTGAGCCAGATTATATAGAAGACGACAACCCTGAACTCATTAGGCCTCAGAAACTGATAAATCCTGTCAAAACATCCCGCAACCACCAGGATCTTCACAGAGAACTTCTGATGAATCAAAAAAGGTAAGATGCTTCCTTGAGCATTATTCTTCTTAGGGGGCTTTGAAGATAATGAAGTTTAATTTTAATTGTGCTTACAGAGACTTCAAAAGAGTTTTTCCTTTCTTGGCTTTATTTAAAGCATCCTGAGTCATTCTTCTCCATGAAGTAAAGCCCATTGCAAGGGCAGCTGCCACCAGAAGAGTGACTCAGTTCTACAATCCTGTTTCCTCTAGAAGAGGCCACTGGGTTAAGGATTGAAGAGAGTGTCCAAATAGAAGAGAAACATGTTCTTAAGTTTAAAAATGTCTGTATCATCCCCATATATGGGGGACATATAGGAATTGGTGTAAATCCCGCGGGCTCTGCCATTTGCAAACAGCAGGGAGAAGTCTCCAGTCATATTGACTTCATTGATAAGAACACTCTTTTTTTATATTTCTGTTTGTGTTTAAGTAGTATTTTAAATTATTCTTATTTTTTATTAGTAAGGTTTTGGAAGAAAAAACATTGACCTGCCATCTTCTTTGTAAATAATTTGTTAGCTCCATCTCCACCATAAACAATTATGGATATTGTGCTGGTGTTCTTTGCTTTTTTATAAGTTAATTTAATTTATTTATTTCATTAAAAAAAAAAAAAGGCAGCACCTCCAACAGTGTCTTCATGTGCAATATACCCTCAGTCCTAGCCTGTTGGGGTCATGGGCATGTCCACATCTGCCATCCACAGGGAGACCACAGGACATGAACCCAAGACCTCTTCCTATATGACTTTAACATTGTTTAGTGTTACATTACTGCTGTGCAACTGCAACTGGCCCATTCTCTGCTTTTGAGGTGATCTTGGGCAAGGCCATTAGACCAGGAGAACTGAGGATGCATGCTTACTTCATTTCTTTTTTTTTTTTTTTTTTGGAGAGGTTTTTGCTATAGGGTGCGTGCACTCACCAGACAGACAGAGACAGAGAGACAGAAAGAGAGAAAT
>NW_006159769.1:365950-372238 GCF_000334495.1 Tupaia belangeri chinensis
CAGTGGGGGGGGCGCCGGGCAGGCCGTTCCCGGCGCGCGGCTGCGCTGGGGGGGCGTGAGCCCCCGGCCCTTACTTCATTTCTTAGGGTACAGAGTTGATAGGAAACTTTATATAGGGACTAGGAAGCTTTATTTACAATTGTCTTAAAATCTCATGGAACGTTAATCACTTTTTACTAAGCCCAAGAAAGTCCACTATTAAACTGTAAGATATGCAGATCAAGTTTAGCAGTAGGGTATTTTTGGGTTTTTGTTTGTTTGTTTGTTTGTTTTTTTGTTTTTGTTTTTTTTGAAGGGCAGCCTAATTAAGAAATAGGAAAAATATGGGACCAGCAGATGGTGTAATGGTTATGTTACTGGGTGACCGTGGTTCAAGTCTCAGACCTGGCATCTTGAAATTCATGTTGGACACATGTGTGTGCATGCCCAAAATCCTGAGAGGAGAATGGAGGAGAAGGGGTTGTGGCATAGCCATCCTCCTGGGGCAGTGATTTCTCACTTCCTGTGTCTCTGTCTTTCTGTCTTTGGCAAGTATGCACACCCTATAGCAAAATTCCCTAGAAAGAAAAGAAAGAATGAAAGGAAGAAAGGAAGGAAGGAAGGAAAGAAAGAAAGGAGTGGAATAGGAAAAAAAGAAAAGGACTGAATACTCTCCAGAGTATACTCCTACCAGAACTAATGACTTGTATCCCAGGAATTTTTTGTAAATACATCTCTTTCTCTAAATTGTGGAATTGTGACTTACTCCTTTTCTTAAAAAAAGAAAAAACGTTTATTTGATGAGTTAGCGAACGAGAGAGAAATAGATGTAGCACCCTGTACCCTCTACAGGCTCCTCATGCTGTGATCCATCTCCTGCACTAGCTAGTCCAGATAGCAGCTGTGGTGTGCTAAGTGCACCCAGGGAGGGATGTTTCCGGACATGAACTGATAGCCTTCCCGTGTGGATCTGCCTCACAGAGTGCCGTGCTTCGCTGCTGTGTCACCTTTTGGCCCCATGATTTACTCATTTTTACCTGCAGCATACAGTATGGTGCTGTTGGATTAATGTTCATTAAATTTAATGCAAGTTTGATCATTTTTGAAGTGTTTAGCTTCTAACTATCATTGTCATTCACACAAAAAATTGGTATTGTCATGTCCTTAGTAAAACAGGATTGTGTAAGTTCCCAAGTAGGCTACTACTATTAGGCCAGGCCTGTGGATTTTTTATTTCCAAGTTTTAGTACCAAATAATAGGAAGCATTGCCTCAATAATATGTCTATGTGGTTAAAGGATAACCAGTTTTGATTACTGGTGTGTATTGCAATGAAAGTCTATTTACTTTTTGTAATTTATGAAGGGCCATCCTCTATTTTATCTTAACCAGTGACCTTTCTGGTAACCCAAAGTGTGATATTTTAGGATTATCCCTCTTTGACCCTGGGAGTAAGAGAAAACTCAGAATAACAGCTTAAGGAATATTCTCAAAATCACAGTAGTTGGGTTTTTTTTTCCCTTTTCTAAAAAGTAGAAATGAGCATAGGATTTAAGACATTTTATAGAGCCAAGTCAAATAGCATAATAACTTAAATTACAAAAAAGGGTGCGGAATTGAGAGGCTGCGAACATGAGTCAACACAAAGCAAGCTTTACATGGAGATTTGTACCTTTGCTCTTGCTAATCACATATTTGACTCAAAGCTCTGTTAGCAGTTGGTCTAAAGAGTTTTTGAGTGGGAACCAGCAGTTAGCGTAATGGCTATGTCGCTGGACTCCCACGTAGTTGACCGCGGTTCACATCCCAGACCCGGTGTCTTAAAACTCATGCCAGGTGCGTGTGCATGCGTGCCCAAGATTCCGAGAGGAGAATGGAGGAGAAGGGATTGCGGCGTGACCATCCCCTCTCAGGGGTGATTTCTCGCTTTCTGTTTCTCTGTCTCTCTCTCTGTCTGGCGAGCACACGCCCCCTATAGCAAAAAAATCTCTCCAAGAAAAGAGTTTTTGAGTGACTTTTAGAGATCATAAGATAAAACCAGTTACTGCTTAGAATAACTACTCACAGGTTCTTATACCTCTGAAACCTATACTTTCTTAAGTACAGAATGCTGCTCCTCTATTTACCATCTTTTGGACTCAGCTAAGTTTCAGGTGAAAAGTCTTCAAATATCCATCTGGTCACGGTTTGCCACTCTTTGCTAGATTTCCAGGTGTTTTCAGTGGCAGAAAAAAACATATCTCAATAGGTGTTACATTTTTGTAGTTGAAAGATCAGTGTTAAATGGGTCTTTGTTTTAAAATGGGATCTTCCTATTTCTTTTTTTTAAATTAGTTTATTTAACTTTATTTATTCATTTATTTATTTTAATTTGACCAGAGAGGGACAGAGCCAGAGAGAGAGAGAAAGTGAGAAGACACGCGCCAGGTCCGGGACTCAAACCACAGTCAGCTATATGGGAGTCGAGCGTTCTTAACCACCATGCCACCCACTGGTTCTGTGGGTCCTTTTTAATTTTTTTCTTATTACTATAGGGTGTGTGTGCTCCATAGAGAGAGAAAGAGAGTGAGCAAATACTCCCTCTCCAGTGGGGTGTGGTCACACAACAGTCCTTTTTACTCCGTTTCTCCATCCCGTCAGGGTTTTGGGCACATGCACAAATGCTTGGCTTGTTTTTCAGGTCACTACATCTGGGATCCAAACTATGGTTGGCCATGGGGGATCCAGCTTACTGGGATCCTAGAGGATCCAGCTTACTGGATCTCACAGAGGGCTCAACCTCTGCTCTACAGAGCTGAACCAGTCTTTAAAAACAATGGAAATGTTTCTAATTTAAGGAGATTCTATCCTCTTTACAAAATATAAAAAATGGTCCCATTCTTTGACTTATAATTTCTTTACTTTATTGATGGATAAAAGTAGCGGTTAGTAGAAACCTGATTTTGAGTATCTACACAATCATTTTGTTTTTTACTTTCAGTATAGTATTCAATAAATTACATGAGATATTCACTACTTTATTTTAAAATTTACTTTGTGTGAGACAGTTTTGCCCAAATCAAAGACAGATCTCTGTTCTTAAAGCATGTTTAATTTCAGTAGGTTTAAATATACGAAATGCATGTTTGACTTACATTTTTAACTTGTAGTGGGCTTATTAGGATAGAATCTCATCATAAGTTGACTGTACTGTTTTGGACAAATGGACTGAGCTCTTTAACAGATTTCGAAAATTGGTTCTTTGACTTGTACATTTCAAAGTCAGTAGTTTCTAAGTCCCTGTGTTTTCAGTTGATCTCTTTTTGGAGTGCTTTGCTAAACCATTAGTTCCTCAATAAATATTTGTTTTTTCAACATGAAAAAAAGATATGACAAGTTCTTGTGCTAGGAAATAGAAGTTTTTGTGTTTGAATCTAGGCGGGTAAAAAGAGTTTAAGAGATGGAGGTCAGCAGGTGGCTGGGTAGTTAAGGCACTGAACTTCCACATGGCCAACTGCAGTTTGAGTCCCAGACCTGAAGGTTAGAAACTCATACTGGGCACATATGTGTGCATTACTAAAATCCCTAGAGGAGAATGTAGGAGAAGGGAGTGTGGTGTGGGCATCCCCCATGAGGGTTTCTTACTTTCTATCTCTCTCTCTAAGGAGTGCACATACCCTATAGCAAAAATCTTTCTTAAAAAATAAAAAGGACATAAAGAAGATGAGTCAGGCCAAAATCAGAAGATTCTGATAGTTAAGATCAAGAACTGAAATGTAAACCTTCCCTTCACCCAGGAAAGAAAAACTAGCCCTAGAGATGTTTGGCTAGGTGGGCAGGCGAGCATATTCTGTTATAGTTTAAGCCAGACCTGGCCTCCACATGTTTTCCTGGGTGAGAAGGTGACTTCATTTGTGGGAACTCAACGGGGAGGTGTTATGAACATGGACTTTTTCAATCTGCCCCTGAATGTATTTTGTGGTTTATATGAAATGTGAAGCATACCTTTCAAAGTTTTCTGTACTTCTCATACACTAGAGGTAGGAATATAAATTATTGCAGCTTTTTTTGAAGGACAGTTTGGCAGTATTCATCAAACTCTAAAATGTGCAAATATTTAGCCATCAGTTCTGCTTCTGTGAATCTAGCTAACAAAAATACTGGTACAAGAGAACAGATAAAAATGCACAAGGAAGTTCACTGCCTCATTGTTTTTGATAGGGAACAGTTGGAAACAAACCAGATGTTTGTCAAGGAGTGTGGCACCTCTTTCCTTTATGTGGCATGCAGATATTAAGAATGAGGGGGACCAGCAGTTAGCGTAATGGCTATGTCGCTGGACTCCCATGTAGTCGACTGCGGTTCGCGTCCCGGACCCGGTGGCTTAAAACTCACGCTGGGCGTGTGTGCGTGCGTGCCCAAGATCCTGAGAGGAGAATGGAGAAGGGATTGCGGTGTGGCCATCCCCCCTGGGGGGTGATTTCTCGCTTTCTGTCTCTCTGTCTCTCTCTGGCTGGCTGGCGAGCACACACGCCCTGTAGCAAAAACCTCTCCAAAAAAAAGAATGAGGATGGGCTTTCTTTTTCTATTCATATAAAAAGAAAGCATGGGGAAATGTAGACCAGAGTTTAGTAACAGTTATCTCTGTGGACGGGAATTGGGTAGATATGAATGGGGCAAGGCCTCTACCATGTATTGTTTTCAAGGCCACCATTATCTAGAATGTAAGTGTAAATGGTGTTCCCATGATTTGTTTAATGGGGAGGATTTGGGTGTTGGTTTTTTTTTTTTTTGCTTGTTTTTCTTTACTTTTTACTTTACATATATGCATATATTACCTGCCCCACCCTTTTTTTTCAATGAACACATTAATTTGATTGATTTTAATATTGGCTTTCCCCACTGCTGTTATCACAGGAGTGGCATACCAGGAAGCAGACTTTGAAATTACTGTTGGGCCTTGGTGGAACAAAGCCAGGACTCAATTGTCCCTCAGTCATAAAGGGATTAAATTGAATATGTTAGAATTTACTAAAGAGAACCAATTGTCCCATGCAAGGGATGATATTGTAGTTACTTAGGAAGTCAAGAGAAACTCATTTGTGTTTGTCAATACTATCTCTGCAATCTGATTCATTTTAAACTTATAGAGTTATATGGGCAGTGCTTGACTTTTTTCATTTATCATGGAAAGTTAAGTGATCCACTATCATAAAATATTAACTAAATTTATATGACTTTTTTGTCTGTTATAAGTGCAGAATATTTGTCACAGTGCCATTTTCCTGAATTTTCTGTTACTAAATATTTTATCTTACTGTCACCATTGCGTAAAATTTTCGAACAGAAAATGAATATTGTGTAATAGTTAAAGCCATTCATATGTTGCCATTGAATGTCAGCTTAATGTGTCATACATCAAAGTTTGTTCCATGGCTTTTGCATAATCCAGAAGAACTTAATAATAGTTGAAGTTAATTTTCCTACTGAAATTCAGAGAAAGAAAGATGTTTGAAATTTAAATCATCTGTTTTTTTTTTTTTTTTGCTATAGGCCATGTGCACATGCCAGAGAGAGTGCCAGAGAGCCAGAAAGTGAGAGAGCCAGAAACCGAGAATTTAACCCCCAGAGTGGATGGCCATACTGTAGTCCCTTCTCCTCCATCCTCCTCTTGGGATTTTGGTCACGCATGCACACATACCCAACATGAGTTTTAAGAGGCTGGGTCCAGGACTCAAACTGCAGTAGACTATGTGGGAGTCCAGTGATGTAACCATTATGCCATCTGCTGGTCCCCCATGGCTAAATTCTTAAAGTTTAAATCCCTTAGTTCTATTGGTAGTGTCATATTGAGGCTTTTTATAGTCATAATTCTGAGTGGATCTTTATTCAGATTATTTAAAAATAAACTTTCCTATGGTTAATAACACTTTTATTTTAAATAGAGTAGTCATAAGTATCTTTTATTATTCTGATTAACTATTTCACTTCTATTTTATTTTTTCTATACTTTAGTTCTCCTATGGTTTTGATAACTGAAACAAACCATGATTAGTAATTTCAGTGGAAATTTGGCCAAATACAAACACACATGTGCACACACACATATGCGTACACACATATATACATAGATACATATATTTGGCCATATACTATATAGAATATATAACATATTTATATATAATATATACATGCATATATATATAACATATGTAATATATATTATATATGATATATATTAGTTTCTATCAATAAAAATTAGGAAAGTAAAGATATATATGTTATTTTGACTGGGCCCTTTATCATCAGAGCTGGAATATACTTATCTTTG
>NW_006159769.1:372922-393796 GCF_000334495.1 Tupaia belangeri chinensis
CAAGATCCTGAGAGGAGAATGGAGAAGGGATTGCGGTGTGGCCATCCCCCCTGGGGGGTGATTTCTCGCTTTCTGTCTCTCTGTCTCTCTCTGGCTGGCTGGCGAGCACACACGCCCTGTAGCAAAAACCTCTCCAAAAAAAAGAATGAGGATGGGCTTTCTTTTTCTATTCATATAAAAAGAAAGCATGGGGAAATGTAGACCAGAGTTTAGTAACAGTTATCTCTGTGGACGGGAATTGGGTAGATATGAATGGGGCAAGGCCTCTACCATGTATTGTTTTCAAGGCCACCATTATCTAGAATGTAAGTGTAAATGGTGTTCCCATGATTTGTTTAATGGGGAGGATTTGGGTGTTGGTTTTTTTTTTTTTTGCTTGTTTTTCTTTACTTTTTACTTTACATATATGCATATATTACCTGCCCCACCCTTTTTTTTCAATGAACACATTAATTTGATTGATTTTAATATTGGCTTTCCCCACTGCTGTTATCACAGGAGTGGCATACCAGGAAGCAGACTTTGAAATTACTGTTGGGCCTTGGTGGAACAAAGCCAGGACTCAATTGTCCCTCAGTCATAAAGGGATTAAATTGAATATGTTAGAATTTACTAAAGAGAACCAATTGTCCCATGCAAGGGATGATATTGTAGTTACTTAGGAAGTCAAGAGAAACTCATTTGTGTTTGTCAATACTATCTCTGCAATCTGATTCATTTTAAACTTATAGAGTTATATGGGCAGTGCTTGACTTTTTTCATTTATCATGGAAAGTTAAGTGATCCACTATCATAAAATATTAACTAAATTTATATGACTTTTTTGTCTGTTATAAGTGCAGAATATTTGTCACAGTGCCATTTTCCTGAATTTTCTGTTACTAAATATTTTATCTTACTGTCACCATTGCGTAAAATTTTCGAACAGAAAATGAATATTGTGTAATAGTTAAAGCCATTCATATGTTGCCATTGAATGTCAGCTTAATGTGTCATACATCAAAGTTTGTTCCATGGCTTTTGCATAATCCAGAAGAACTTAATAATAGTTGAAGTTAATTTTCCTACTGAAATTCAGAGAAAGAAAGATGTTTGAAATTTAAATCATCTGGAGCTAAATTTTTTTTTTTTTTTTTTTTTTTTTTTTTTTTTGCTATAGGCCATGTGCACATGCCAGAGAGAGTGCCAGAGAGCCAGAAAGTGAGAGAGCCAGAAACCGAGAATTTAACCCCCAGAGTGGATGGCCATACTGTAGTCCCTTCTCCTCCATCCTCCTCTTGGGATTTTGGTCACGCATGCACACATACCCAACATGAGTTTTAAGAGGCTGGGTCCAGGACTCAAACTGCAGTAGACTATGTGGGAGTCCAGTGATGTAACCATTATGCCATCTGCTGGTCCCCCATGGCTAAATTCTTAAAGTTTAAATCCCTTAGTTCTATTGGTAGTGTCATATTGAGGCTTTTTATAGTCATAATTCTGAGTGGATCTTTATTCAGATTATTTAAAAATAAACTTTCCTATGGTTAATAACACTTTTATTTTAAATAGAGTAGTCATAAGTATCTTTTATTATTCTGATTAACTATTTCACTTCTATTTTATTTTTTCTATACTTTAGTTCTCCTATGGTTTTGATAACTGAAACAAACCATGATTAGTAATTTCAGTGGAAATTTGGCCAAATACAAACACACATGTGCACACACACATATGCGTACACACATATATACATAGATACATATATTTGGCCATATACTATATAGAATA
Organism: Tupaia belangeri chinensis; assembly: GCF_000334495.1. Taxonomy (NCBI): domain Eukaryota; kingdom Metazoa; phylum Chordata; class Mammalia; order Scandentia; family Tupaiidae; genus Tupaia; species Tupaia belangeri. The sequence continues at coordinate 374,693 of NW_006159769.1, forward strand.
TATAACATATTTATATATAATATATACATGCATATATATATAACATATGTAATATATATTATATATGATATATATTAGTTTCTATCAATAAAAATTAGGAAAGTAAAGATATATATGTTATTTTGACTGGGCCCTTTATCATCAGAGCTGGAATATACTTATATTTCCTCTGTTAATAGCACAAAAATTTTTAGTGTTGATTTTTTTTTTTTTTTGGAGAGGTTTTTTGCTATAGTGCGCATGTGCTCACCAGAAAGATAAAGACAGAGAGACAGAAAGCGAGAAATCACCCCCCAAGGGGGATGGCCATGCTGCAATCCCTTCTCCTCCATTTTCCTTTCAGGATCTTGGGCACGCACGCACACGTGTCCAGTGTGAGTTTAAGCCACAGGGTCCAGGACTCGAACTGTGGTCAGCTATGTGGGAGTCCAGCAACATAGCCATTACGCCAACTGCTGGTCTCGTGTGATTTTTTGTTTCTTTTGAGAGAGAGATTTTTGCTATAGAGCGCATATGCTTGCTAGAAAGAAAGGAAGAAATCCCCCCCCCCCCCTAGGTCATGGTCATACCACAATTCCTTCACCTCCATTCTCCTCTTGGGATTTTGGGCATGCACACACATATGCCTGGAGTGAATTTTAGGCCACTGTGTCCGGGACTTGAACTGTGGTTGACAACTTGGGAGTCCAACACCATAACCATTACACCATATGCTGGTCCCATTATTGTGGTTTTAAAAGAATATGTAAGTAGAAGAGATGCCAGAATTCTGTGAAATTGGGGAGTAGCTTGCAGATGTGATTGTATAAACTTGAAAAGAACTGAGATAAGTATGTTGTTGAATTTCTTGTAGCCAGAGCACACATTTCTAATATTGTTATTTGTTCTAACAGTTATTCAAATGACTCTTAGTTGATTAATCACATGTGTTGATTGGAGTAGTTTAGAGAACAGCTACAGAGACAAACATCTCCCCTCTCCCTTGTACCCATTAGCTGTCTCTGGCCAACAGACCAGTCAGTGAGTGGGCAGGTGCTCTGGCCCATCTATGAGTCCTGGGCTGAGTCTACAGTGTTTGTCTTCTTCCATCCAGGAGGTCAAGTGTTTCTGCATGAGTGTGTGTACATTGGCTGTTACTTACACTTATGCTGCCTGGAATTGATAATGCTTTTTTCTATTTCGTGGTTTGTTTTATTTTTATTTTAAATGCTCTTAAGTGAAGTTGAGCTTACTTCTGAACTAGTAGATACTAGCTATAATAAATAACCAGGAGAGAAAATAAGAGGTAGTCTGGTTAACCTAGCACCACAAAGCCTGGACTGGAGAAATCCTTGGGAAGTGGCAGTTTGGGTTTTATTTCCCCCAATTTGGAGAGATGGCAGCTGAATTTGTCTCTGAGAAATGTAGAACTTTCTGGAAGCCTGACTTCTATATGTTGTAAATAATAAACTACACATCAGAAATAGTTTAAAGTGAAGGAGACCTGGACTAGGAGTTAGATCAGTGTTCTCCATGATCATTTCCATCAGTATAATGTTACCTTCAACAAGACTTTAGATGTATAAGACCCATCTTCAGATCTGAAAAATGCTGAGTAAGAAGAGGTTTCCAGGGCCACTTGGCTGTCTAAATTTCATGGCTAGCCTGCCTCTAGGCAGTACATAGTGTGTGGGGTCAGAGGCTAGATCTTGGGAAGCTTCATCCAGGACTCCAGGTGGAGCCACCTCATATCCTGGGCATCACTGTCTCCATCATGGGAACCTGTCACACCCCACTTGTGAGCATGCTGCCTCCACCTTCCTTAGCTAATCCCCCTTCACTAGCCTCCTTTCCTTTGCTTAGTGTCTTGCATACAGTAGGCGCTCAGTATGTTTTTAGTCAATGAGTGGCTCTTGTGTGCTCTGTGGAAGTGCTGTTGCATTTTCTTTCACTTTGGTTTTATTTCCCCCAATTTGGAGAGATGGCAGCTGAATTTGTCTCTGAGAAATGTAAAACTTTCTGGAAGCCTGACTTCTATATGTTGTAAATAATAAACTACACATCAGAAATAGTTTAAAGTGAAGGAGACCTGGACTAGGAGTTAGATCAGAATTTGGTAAATTTCTGAGATCTCCAGCATTGCCTGTTAACTGGTAAGCTTAGTAGTAGGTATGGTGGCATTAATTCCAAAGACCTCTCTCTTCTGCAGCTGACACCTTAAATTTTTTCTAATGAAAGGTATATCCATTAAATAAACATTTTTTTGGTTAATGTCTTTGTTCTTCTTTCTCCAGAGGTCTTGCCCCTCAGAATAAACCAGAATTGCAGAAGGTCATGGAAAAGAGAAAACGAGACCAAGTAATAAAACAGAAGGAGGAAGAAGCACAAAAGAAGAAATCTGACTTGGAAATAGAACTATTGAAACGGCAGCAGAAGTTGGAGCAGGTAGGGGTGATGGGGGTGAGGGTCTTTTTTTTTTTTTTTTTTTTTTTGTCCAGAGAAATAAGGATGTTGGAGCAAGCAGAATTTACCAACTTGAAAAGTGTCAGATGTAGATGTTTACACCATGAATGAAAAATATGAAGCAAAATGTCAGCAAATGGGATGAAATATATCCAAGGCAGGGACAAGAATTCTATTGAGGACCTTAGATTCTGAAGGCAAAAGCAAAACAGGGAAATGTCACTGAATTCATAGAGTGTTGTAGTAATTCAGTGAAATTCAGACTCCAGAGCTACACTGCTCTGATGTTAAACTCAGAATTTTGTTTCATAATCTTCACTTTTTAATTCTTGTCACCTCTTGCTATTGTTTGCAGTAACAACCAGTTAGCTAGTGCTGCTGTGCAGATTATCCCTGGACTCATATGCATACCTTTTTGTTTTGTTTTGTTTTAAGTAAGGGATCAGGAGAGCATTTCTTCTTCTTCTTCTTCTTCTTCTTCTTCTTCTTCTTCTTCTTCTTCTTTTTTTGGAGAGGTTTTTGCTATAGGGTGCACACACTCGCCACACAGGCAGAGTGAGACAGAGAGATAGAAAGTGAGAAATCACCCCCTGGAGGGATGGCCATGCCACAATCCCTTCTCCATTCTCCTCTTGGGATCTTGGGCATGTATGCACACGTGCCTGGCATGAGTTTTAAGCCACCAGGTCCGGGACTCAAACCACGTTCATCTACATGGGAGTCCAGCGACATAGCCATTACGCTAACTGCTGGTCCCAGGAGAGCATTTCTTCATTGGGAAATGAAGTTGTAGGGACTTCAAAAAGAGAAGAATGTTTTGAAAAGCCTTTCGGTCTGTAAATAATTTTCTACTTTCTGAATTTCATTTAGCTTGAACTTGAGAAGCAGAAATTGCAAGAAGAACAAGAAAATGCCCCAGAGTTTGTAAAGGTGAAAGGCAATCTCAGGAGAACAGGCCAAGAAGTCGCCCAAGCCCAAGAGTCCTAGGCAAGACTGCACCAAGCCCTCATGCACCCCGACCTCACCGCACTGAGCTATGTCTGTAGGTGCCTCCTCAGCACTTAATCTCAGGGCAGAAGCCCATGGAGAAAATTCCAGCCAGCAGAAAGTTTGACTTTCCAAAGCATTTGGTGTGATTTTCCTACAATCTGGGTGGATAAATGGCCTATAACAGTTGCAGTTCCTATTCGCCAAATGAAGGGCATTGACCAGCATATAAGTTGGAATAATGGACCTGTGTTCACAGACTTTAAAAAGCAAACAAACAAAAAAAGAAAAAGAAAAAGGAAGCGGACACTGGAATAAATTCTTTAGAGTTGCACTACTTGGCTTTTCTTCCAATCCAAGTTTAGTGGGGCACAAAGCCTTTTTTCTTTTAAAAGCTAAAGAAAATGTGTTTAGCGTTTCTTTTTATTATTTCTTAGATACGTTACATTGCATAGAAATGCATTTATTCTGTTACTTCCAATATTTGTGTAGTTCATTTTGGGAACCTCAAATTTTCTTGTTTAATTTAAATTTTCATCGTGGTTAGAATTAACACCGGAAAATATTTATGTGGAGCACAGCCATTACCTTTGTTGGCACTAAACTTCAGAAATAGGATAAGAGGCTTAGAAATATTTAAATATCCATTTTGATCTTATTTCAATTGTTTCTGGCATTCTGTGTAATAATCTGCTTATATGGCGTCATTCCAGTTCGAATAAGGTACATCGTGAACATTCATTTATTGCTTTGATATCTAGTAGGGTTTTTGTTGAGTTTTGTTTTTAAATTTTTTGCCGAGCTAGTCCTTTTAGATAGAATAATCTCCTGATCCTTTGGAAGATAGAACTAGTCCATATAACCTAGCTTCAGTGTCAAAATTAGAGGGTCCAAAATCTTTTAATTTTTTCTGAGAACAGTATGGAGAAAGTTCCCATTATGAGCTGGGCAATGAGGTCTTTAGGTATTTTAATGTCATACTGTGTAACTTGATTGTAAGGAGGCTTCATTGGGAGATTTATAGCATTTGTACAATTCGAAAATCATTGGATTCCAGGCTTTGAAACTTTCTGATTAATGATCACATATTTCTCTATGTGTGTGTGTGTGTGTGTGTGTGTGTGTGTTGTGTGTGAAGAAAGACTCTCTCAGCACTATTTCAATGATGATACTGTTGATAACAATGATGTTGATGACTACTGTATGGCATCTCTCAGGAAAAGCTGAGGCTGCTCAGTTTTCTCTGTGTTGCTAGCTATTCAAGTCTAAATGATAAATACTAGCAAAATTATCATGCAAAATTAACTTTATACTGCTGGTATGGCCACAGGTACCTTATATTTGGTGTAGAATGGCAAAATTTTTGTGGGATTAGTATGGTCTCCATAGAGACAATTCAGCCAGTGATTTCTGCATTGAGACTTTTCTTATACTTCCTTTAAAGACCTACAGACAGCTGGATCCAGAGCTTTTGAATCCTTGATTACCATAGTAGAAATTAACGTTCTATGCCAATGCTTTAGTTTTAGTGGTTGACGATTAGGCCCTTATTCAATCCTAATGTGAACAAGATAAAAGTAAATGTGATGATAACATCTTTCTAGTTAGAGAAACATGTTAGTTGATTATACCTGAATGGATTATTTATCTCATCAGCAAGTATTATTTGAATAAAATATGAGATGCTTAAGCTAAAATGTTGCTCTATAATAGTTTGCTTTTGAGAAATGGAATGGTAACCATTTTTGCCATCATTCTTCCTTCTATGGGGAGACAGTGTGATAACTTACCATCTTAAAAATACATTTTTGATTGCACATTGATTATAGAGTTCTTTCTTTATGTATATGGACTAATGATGTTATTTGTAAAATGGACATTCAGGATTGGCTTTATATCTTTTTTATCTAACTAGGTGTTAGATCTTCAGATTTGTATCTTTGATGCCATTCTGCCACTTGATAAAATTCTTTAGAGCCCTGACAGGCTTTTTTAGAAGGGCCAATTCTGTCCTTAGACTTTCCTAGCATTCCTTCTTAAATGGGAAAATGTTAGTTTAAAAAAAGCATTTCACTCCGAATCTCACTGAAATCTGCAGAATTATTTCTAGTTAGTGATACTAGGTCTGGCCAAAAGAAGACTTGTAAATAGCGTAGAGTGAAGTCTTATGCTAAATAGTGGAAGATATAGATGGAGAAGTTCTTCAAAGTTGTCAGATCAGCTGGGCTCATAAGCCTGAGTTTAAAAGGCACTTGTCTCCCCACATACCTTAATATTGTACAGTCCAAATCCCTGGGACTTCTGAACACCTGAGCAGTTTTGTGCTTTGAGTCACTTTTTGACAAAAAATGGCTACATTTTTCCACTCTAGTTTTCTTAACATAGTTTAGTGTTTTCTAGTCTCATAGTAGTAAAGTAGTATTGCTTTCTAAGCTATAATGGTTGACTTTATTCTTCTACTCTGAAAAAATCTTGACTTGTTTGCGTGTATATAATATATATAAAGGGAGCCTTAATGGATTTGTTTTCATAATTTAATATTTTTTGTATTTGCTCTTGTATAATTGTTTTTAATGGAAAGTATTACAGAATCGAGGGTGGAATTCTTAGAACCAAAGTTATTCTTAATAAAAATCACCATGTGCTTGGACCATGCAGCCCTGTTTGTTTGGTCTGTTTTAGAAGGAGACCCGGAACTGAAGGAGACAGTGTTCAGTTCCAGGATTAGAAGGTGGGTCTAGAGTCTTCTTTTGGTGACTGTCATCTTTGACAGCCTTCCCCTTCACATCATTCATTCCCTATCACCTTGTGTCTGTCACAGCTGAACATTTCTTTTTATCAAACAAGTCTCTCCTAAGATATTAGTGGCACCATGTACTACACTGCATAGAACACGAGGCACTATTGCAGTAACTGTCAGTCCTTCAGATCAAAGTATTCTGAATTTTAGGAACTTTGGTAAGACAGTAGGAGACATCATTTTGGAAGGGCCATGTTTAATGTGTGGGAACTAATATATATGGAATGTTTGGAGCACGGTTATGAAATTTTTTTGCTTATTCAGTTAAATGAACATTCTCCTTGGGAGGCTAAACACACAGTTACATTATGCTATTGGCTAAAAAGTTTGGAGGTTCAAGTCTGTTTATAATTATGCCTTTATTTTCCAACTGCAAATTATCACTCAGCCCTATCACCTAACTTGTAGTGTGTTTGAATGCTTTGAAAATTGCATCTCAAGAGAGTACAATTTTGTTATGTTGGGCTGGCTCGATGCATTGCTCAAGTGAAGCTGGATCCTTGTGGAACATTGGGGTTTGATTCCTGAGTTGGCCTTTACTTGCTGGGTATGCACACTGGTGGGAGTATTGTGATGTCAGACTCTGTTAAAGGTGCTTATCTTTCTTCCTTTCTTTCTCTGTCTCTCATGTTCATGAAAGAAAGGAACTCGAAAGAATGAACAAATAACTGGATTTGCCATGAGCTCTAAAGCCAGTACTGAAGATGGATTTTAGAAATGATTTAGGCAGTAGCTGCATCTTGGGAATAACCAGGCAGTTTCCCAAGGTGACAGCTTTGAGGCTTTCAATTAATTTAATTGAATGATCACGTGTGCATGTGTTTGTGTGTGTATGTGTGTGTTTTATAGGAGTGATAATAGATTTGAAAGAAGACAGGACAAAGTGGTAAACTTTTCAATGCTATCAATTTAATACAGTTAAAAGAATTATTAAAATAATACTACCTGATTTATATTTATCAGTATAATAAGAAATAAAGTGTTTTATTTCCAAAGTCTTAGGATAAATAAAATCTTTACGAACTAACCTTAAGATCACGATTCCTACTTTTCTTTTCCCCATGAGAAAATGCAGTCTGATTATCAGTTGGAGGTATTTTGAATATCTTCCCACTTGCTCCTAGATTTTCAGGCTGGATGGTAATTGATAGCCAGTATCTAGCAAATAGGGGCACTTTGATATTTTTTGAAAGTGTGTTCATTGCTACTGGGTTGTCACTGTCTCCAGACCCTTCTCGAAGTATATATGTGTATCTGTGTCTAGGTGTAAGTATTGCCTTTGTCCATTATTGTGATGTTAACTTAAATACCTGAGACTGGGTGATTTATAAAGAATAGAGTGTTCTTTGCAAAACTCACAATTCTGTGGCAAGAAAGTCTAAAGATGTCTCAAAATGATGGAAGACAGAACTTTGGGCAAAGTAGAGCAGAGTCTTTTTCTATCTGGCATCCGCCTACCTTATTTCCTCTCTTTATAAACACACTAGAACTCAGTATCTCCCTCCATCCCTTGGCATTATCATACCCAAAGGCCTCCCTGGGATACCATGAAGAGATTAAGTTTTTACTTAGCACCTTTACAATGCAATCAAGTCCCAGTGCATGAACCTTGGGGGGACATCCAGCCACCACCTACCAAGACCAAACTCCTAAACTAGGGACAAACTATGTAGGGGGCAAACTATCATCCAAATCACAGCAGTGTGGATTCACACATTTGCACTGATACTAATTTTCACATCTATATTTATTAAATATTGTGAATTCACATCAATACCCCACTTCCAACCCAATGTCTGTTCTGCCTTCTCCCTTTCCTTTATTGGTAGCTTTCTTTTCTAACAGTGAAAGTCTGGCTGCTGCCTTCCTCCACACTTCCTTATTTCTTAGCCGTGTGTAACCAGTCCCCTCACCTTCTTCAGCCATTTTCCTTGGGCACTGCCTAGTAACTTTTTGACTGAACAAGGAAGGAAAGAAGGATCAATTTTTCTTGAGCATTTAATCATTTATTGTGAATTTAATGCAGTTGCATCAACCTAAATTGCAACTGCAGAGTTAGAATGCTTATTTTCAACCTTTGAAACTTCCTGAAGCAGTATTACAAATTAGACTACAATGATTAACACATTTTAAAAATAACTTGCATAAAGCAATTTTAAAAATTAAAAAAAGATAAAGTTCCTGTCATGCAGTGGCACAAGTGGTAGGATGCTGCTAAGTGAGGCTGAGGTCACATGTAGGGCTCAGGCTGTGTTCTGGACCAGGCTAGGTGCAGTAGTGCATGCTGGTAATCCCAGCTAGGCAGGAGGCTGCTATAGGAGTATTGCAGCATGGCAAGATCCCACTGAAAATACCTGTCTCTCCCATGGCCAACAGATGGCATGAGTTAAAGCACTGGATTTCCACATGGCCGATAGAAGTTTGAACACTGGACCCAGTGATGAAAATCACACCGGGTGCATATGTGTGCATGTCCCAAATCCAGAGAGAATGGAAAAGGGTGGGGGGTGGGGGGAGTGTATGTGTGTGTGATTTCTCACTTTCCCTCTCTGTCTCCACTGAGCACATGAACCATGTGGCAAAACAAAACAAAACAAAACAACTTTCATTTTTTTTTAAAGAAATGGTACTACTGTTGCCATACTTCATTTCCTCCTACGGATTCAGTTAAATTCTACTTCCTGGGCTGTTAGTAATCTTATCAAGCCTAAAAGAAAAGGATTACCTGCCTAGGCTAACAAGGAACAGGATCTGAGTCGTTGACAAATTCTTACTTAAGGCATGGAACCTGGTTACACAGTCCAAGCTGATTGAACTGTGAGTCACAGGCTTCAAACTAGATCCTCTTTAATCATTTTTTATTTGCTTTGTCATGGGATTTTTAATATCTCGTCATTTGTTTTACTCTATTTTTTGAAACTTGGTGTCCTTCCCAGAAATGGCATATGCTTTCATTTTGCAAAGCTAGAACTAACTACTCATTGTCCTGCCATTCTGATGTATTGATCCTATCCATTAGCATTATTGAAAATTCATGTATGCCTTATCAATGTCTCATATAATTAGTAGGATCGATTTGAGATTTTGTCCACTGAGTCAAGTTTGTGTCATGAATTCTTTGAAGTATTTGGCTATTTATTTTCTTAGACATACTGTTGTGTCCTCTTTAATTTATTATTTTATATGGGCAACTGAACTCCTTTTTCTACTTGGTGGACACTAGTAATGACCAGTCTTTTTTCTTCTTACACTAAAATTTTCTGGTTTATCTTATGATTTCCTGGATCTCTTCTCTCCTGTATGCATAGTTAGAGACAAGTGCATACCTATACTTCATAAAAATGTATGTTCTTCATCAAACAGATCATGTCCAGCATGTGACTGTTCTGTTGAACATATCCAGTAACAAACCTTACTTTGTGTTACAGTTCTTTTTTTCCTCCTTTGAATATCATTACGAGTCTGACCCTTTATAGACTCAACTTCTAATTTTCGTCTTTTCTTCGATGTTAAGAATATTAAAACTTGGCCAGTGGATGCTCTTCAAGCTTATTCCTTCTGTTTTGTTTTGTTTTATATAAAATATTGCCTCTGATGGTTATACAACATCCCTTGTTACAACAGTGGCATGTTTAGGACCATCCTAATTTAATTTCTTCCAGACACAGACACAAAACTGTGTGTCCTTCAAGGAGCCCTGGTTCCTTTTGGTGGAGAATAGATCAAGACCTGGCACTAGTGGCACATAAGAGAATTCCTAGTGGACAAAAGTGTCCCTGCCCCTTTTTTTTTTCAAGTTTGTTTATTTCTTCCATGAATGACAGAAAGGCATCCTCAACATCATCTGGTCACAACATGATCCCCTTTTAGCCCTCCAGCTCAGCAGCATCTTGGGTAGGCCACACCAGGCTGAGGATCTGAACCTGTGGTTGACCATGTGGCTTCCAGCACTACAGTTCAGTAGTCTATAGACTGTGCCATCTAGGTTGGGCTCCAATAAGATCTTGATGCTATGATCTCTAGCACCAGCCCCAGATTAAGGGCATGTGTGTGGCCAGTGTACTTAGGAACGTCTTCAGGTTCCAACTGGCAACTCCCATGTGGGTCAGCCTCGCAGAACATTGAGTTTTACTATTATGTCACTGTCTATCTCCAACCTTCAGTTATAGTAGTGACAGAACTAAAGGAAATGAAATCACCTAGATTTTCCATTTTACCTGTAATGTGATTCTTTCCTTGTTCTTATTGCAGTATGAGGTCTCATTGAACCAGAAACCTTTTCATTAGAACTATAGAGACTAACTGAGATTGTTTTTTAAATAAGAATTGTGAAAGGGGATTTTCCTGACCAGCTAGCAAAACAAAGTTTTAACCAGTAGTAGTTTATTAGTTTGATATGTATGCTAAGACAGAATATAAAATACAGAGAGAGACTAATTTACTTATTTATGTATTGAAATTTTCTGTGATTGTAGTAGAATTTTAATTCAGTGAAAAGTTTCAGGGCAATTGGAGCCAAATTAATATACATTCCTCTGCCTAACACTGTATGTAATAATAATTTTCAAATTTATTAAAGTATGCAGCATAAAAACAAAACAGTAGAAGAAAATATAAGGGACTATTGTTATAATACTGGAGAGAGGTGAGAACTTTCCTAAGCAAGACATCTAACCCAGATTTATAGTGAAAATGATTTAACCAGTGAAAATGAAACACTCATGCATAAATATTATACCATAAGAAAGTTAGAGGACAAGTAACAGACCCAAATACATATAAAGCAACAAATAAATAATACCTAGATTACAAACAGAATGTTTGTAAATGTCAGTTCAACAAAAAATGCACAAAGTATATGAACAGGCAGTTCACAGAAGATGAGAACAAATGGCCCATCAACATATGAAGATGTCAATATCAGTCATATCTGATGATTAAATGATTAAACGCTGCAAATTTAAAAAAATGAGGTAATGTTAAATCACAAAGCATAAAATAGATTGGTAACAGCTGTTGTTGGTGAGACTGCAAAGATAAAGATACTATTATATACAGCCCTTCAGTGGGAGGGCTCTTTAGGAAAGTTTGGCAGCACTTTTAAAAAGTTAAATAGATTTATCATAAGACCCAGCAATTTCACTTCCAAGTATATGCCTAAGAGAATTGAAAACATATATCCACATAAATCCATGCATACACATGTTCACAGCAGGATTATTCATAATAGCCAGAAGGAAACAACTCTGTTATCCTACTGATAAATGGATAAGCAGAAAGTGGTATATCCATACAGTGGAGTATTATTCAGCCATAAAAAGGAATGAAATACTAATACATGCTATGTGATGGCTAAATCTCCAAAACATGCTGAGTAAAAGTAAACAAAAGCAGAGCATGTGTTTATATTCATATGTGATGTCCAGAATAGAGAAAGAAAAGTATACACTGGGTTGTCTGAAAAGTCATGATGTGTTTTTCTATGCAAAAATGTGCTGTGATTTTTCCAACAACCAAGTAGTTTAGTGATTGCTAGGACTGGGTTGGGGATGGTGAGAATGAGGAATGACTACAAATGGGCATTAAGATTCTTTTTTGGGTGATGAAAGTGATTTAAAATAAAATTGTATTAGTTGTTCAACTCTTTAAATATAGTATTGTAGTACTTGCATTAGTATAAAGCTATCAATACCTACTAAAAATGGGTAACTTTTATGGTATGTGAGTTATATCTTAATAAAGCTTACAAATTGAGTACGTCATTTGACACAACAATTTAATTTATAGAAATTTGACCTTAAAATTTATTTGCATATAGAATGTTCTTTAATGTTACATTTTCAGCATTTCTCATAATTTCTCTCGGAAACAACCCACCCATCTAGTAATAGTTTACTAGATTAAGTATAATGTTTTCCATTTCATTGATGGACTATAATATATACCTTTAAAAATAATAAGATGTTGTGATTTCATTCTGCATATACAGAAATAAAATTCTGAAGCTATATGTTACATAAAAAAGCAAGCGCAGGGTTAAAGATGCTGGACTCCCACATGGCTGACCATGGTTTGAGTCCTGGACCTGGTGGCTTGCTTTCTCATTTTCCATCTCTTTCTCTCTCTCTTTCTCTCCCTCCCTGGTCAACTTAAAATAAATACACAAAATATGAGACAAAATATGAGACCAGCAGTTGGCATAATGACTATGTGCCTGGGCTCCCATGTAGTCGACCATGGTTCAAGTCCCAGACCCAGTGGCTTAAACTCACACTGGGCATGTGTGTGTGCGTGCCTAAGATCCTGATGGGAGAACAGATTGTGGCGTGGCCAACCCCCCTGGGGGGTGATTTCTCACTTTCTGCCTCTCCGTTTCTCTCTTTCTGGCAAGCGCATGTGCCCTATAGCAAAGACCTCTCCAAATAAATAAATAAATACATAAATATATAAAATAAAAAATACTTCTTTAAAAAAAAAGCAAGTGCAGAACAGTACCCATAGTATAGTCTCATTTACATGAAAAATATATTAAAGTATGTTTGTTTATTCGTACATTATACAAATGCATGCAAATAGGACTGGAAGTTTACCTATCACATTAACAGTCAGTTGGGGTCAGATACAAAGAAGGTTTCTATGTTTCATCTTACTATTTTTTAAATTTTACACAATTAGAATGTATTCTGTTTTCTTTTTAAAGAATTTTATTTTTAAGTTTATTTAATTAATTATTATTATTATTTAATTCACCAGAGAGGGACAGAGAGAGAAGGAGCGGAAGTGAAAAAGCAAGTTGCCAGGTCTGTGACTGGAACCATGGTTGGTCATATGAGAGTACAGTGCCTTAACTACTATGCCACCTGCTGGCCCCAAGAATGTGTTCTTAAATTCACTAAATCACCAATATTTTAAAAGTCATAGAAACAAACAACAGTAAATGCTTGGAAAATAAGTGTGCTTAATACAGAATTATCAGTTTTAAATATATTCATTCATAATTTGTTTGTACAATGTACATGCATGCATGGTCGAGGGATTACAACAATGTTTTCAGTATTCCAAGCCCATTATTGATAAGACCAAGGAAAAAGAGTCCAATGGGAATCAGCAGTTGGTGTAATGCCTCTGTCACTGGACTCCCATGTAGTTGATCACGGTCCCAGACCTGGTGGCTTAAACTTATGCTGAGTGCATGTGTGTGTGTGCTCAAGACCCCAAGAGGAGGGACCAGCAGTCAGCATAATGGCTATGTTGCTGAACTCCCATGTAGCTGACTGTGGTTCAAGTCCCGTACCTAGTGGCTTAAGCTCACGCCGGGCGCGTGTGCATGTGGGCCCAAGATCCTGAGAAGAGAATGGAGGAGAAGGGATTGCGGCGTGGCCATGCCCCCTGGGGGTTTCTTTTTAAAGAATTTTATTTTTAAGTTTATTTAATTAATTATTATTATTATTTAATTCACCAGAGAGGGACAGAGAGAGAAGGAGCGGAAGTGAAAAAGCAAGTTGCCAGGTCTGTGACTGGAACCATGGTTGGTCATATGAGAGTACAGTGCCTTAACTACTATGCCACCTGCTGGCCCCAAGAATGTGTTCTTAAATTCACTAAATCACCAATATTTTAAAAGTCATAGAAACAAACAACAGTAAATGCTTGGAAAATAAGTGTGCTTAATACAGAATTATCAGTTTTAAATATATTCATTCATAATTTGTTTGTACAATGTACATGCATGCATGGTCGAGGGATTACAACAATGTTTTCAGTATTCCAAGCCCATTATTGATAAGACCAAGGAAAAAGAGTCCAATGGGAATCAGCAGTTGGTGTAATGCCTCTGTCACTGGACTCCCATGTAGTTGATCACGGTCCCAGACCTGGTGGCTTAAACTTATGCTGAGTGCATGTGTGTGTGTGTGCTCAAGACCCCAAGAGGAGGGACCAGCAGTCAGCATAATGGCTATGTTGCTGAACTCCCATGTAGCTGACTGTGGTTCAAGTCCCGTACCTAGTGGCTTAAGCTCACGCCGGGCGCGTGTGCATGTGGGCCCAAGATCCTGAGAAGAGAATGGAGGAGAAGGGATTGCGGCGTGGCCATGCCCCCTGGGGGGTGATTTCTTGCTTTCTGTCTCTCTGTCTTTCTGGCAGGCACATGCGCCCTATAGCAAAAACCTCTCACAAAAAAGAAAAAGAAGAAAGAAAGAAAGAAAGAAAGGTAAAGAGTCCAGTGAATCAGTGAATGAGTAAAGAGGAGCTTAGGCTCCAGAATGGCAGTAAGGAGCACATTGACCCTTTGCCTACCCCTCAGGGTGAAACAGAGACCTGAGCTGGAACTCCTTTTAAGGTATGTGAAGATGTAGGATTTAACATGAAAACAACTTTGCCTATAAATTTTTCCTCTGCTACTAGCGTGTAAGGTACGTGGTTATAGTGTTCTGACTTTTCCTACTGTTTTTATTGGGCAAGATCAAGGCGATCAGGACAGGAGGAAATGGCAGCTCAGTTGTGAAATACTGTACTCAGGGCACACTAATTCTGGGGTTAGGGGATTTCCTGTTGGCTGAACAAGGGCTTCCTGGCAACTCCTCTCTTGGATGATGAAGAAACTTCTGTTTACCGTCTTCCTTCATTCCAGGTAGAGCCTTCTTTGTATTATTAAGAGTATATTTATTTCTCTTTCTCTTCCTTCTGGCTAAAAGCTTGAGACTTCAGCTTGGAAAAGGAGCTAGTTAAAAGGTGGCAACAACTCTGCTGTTCTTTGACTGGTGAGTGGATAAGCATAAAGTGGCATATCCGTATAGTGGAATATTATTCAACCATAAAAGGAATGGAGAAATACTGACTCTTGGCCCTTGATGAGACCTACTAAAATCTGTAACAGATGCAGGCGTAGCACAGAATTAACAGCAGAAAATACAGGCTGCAGCCTCGGCTGTTCTAAATTTACTATTGACGCTCCAGGTGCAGTCCTCCTTGATCATTTACCCATGGTTATTTATTCATTCAAGAAGTTCCAGGAAACAACTGCACCTGTGTCAGCCAGGTGTCAGCCGAGGTAGGAAAGCAGCAAAAACATCTACTGCCACCCAGGAGGACGGTATCTTAAATAAAGGACTGTGAACCACCGTCAGGTTCATTGGTAGCCTCTTTAGAGTTGATACCCCCCACCCTCCACCTGTTATCCCTAGGACCTTAGCAAGGAAGAAATTTACTGGGTAAACTCAAATAAGTGGAGGGGATTTTCTAGCTCCTCCATCAGGGCTTTAATTCGATGAGTCACTGCTCTGTTATCTGGAGGGGATTGGCCTAGTTTGCCTTTCTCCCCATTCTCTTTTTCTTCCTTAGTCATTTCAGTGTTTCTCAAAGATAAGCAGCCAGATCAATGAACTACAAGTACTGACCAAATATGTTTAGGAGTATCTTGCTAGGAGCTAGTTTCACTTCTTGAAGTTTTTATAACCTTGTTCAGAGATAAGACATTGTGTAACATTTCATAAATAATAACACACGTAAAAGAAAATGCCACATGAACTCCTCAAAGATAAGAACTGTAGAAACAAATTAAGAAAACACATGCACTAAATCAAATGGGTTTCTTGCTAAATAGATGCTCAAGTAAATGCTTTCGAAGGGAAGCATTTACTTGAGCATCTAGTGGTTCAAGTGATATTTTAAATTAAATGTAAATTTTATTTGCCCTTGATCTTCCTCTCTGCTTCCCAATCTATTCTTCAAAAACTAAGACAAGACAGTTTAAAAGCCCAGGATCTTGGGAGCAGCAGTAATGGGGAGGAAAGGGAACCAGCAGATAAGCCTACAACCTCCCTGGCACACCCGCTTGCAGAGCTGCTAGACTTCCTGTGGTGCTTGAGGTTAGGCTATGAGTGAGTTTTGATTTTGCTTCCTAGCAGCAAAATCTGAAGCACTGTGTGGTTTGCTGTGCCAGAGTCACTAACAACCAAAAGCTGACTGTCCCCATGCACCTGTCAGAGGTGTGTGGTCTCAGGAATGAATAGGGTCTGGAGAGGCTTGCATTTTGTGTCCAGGCTGTTTGTCCAGTCTTATCACAATGCTTGGTGTTGGAAATACAGTGCTGAACAAAACCATACTTAGTTCCTGGAGCTTGGCATTGAGTTAAGGAGAGGAATAAATCCACTGATAAGGGTAAAAACCACAGGGGCAGACATGCAAATATATTGTCATGTCTTGAACTCTATAGTTCTTAAAAGAATCAAATTTTCTCTAACGTTTTTATGACTTCACTTCTGACTTCTAAGAGTGTTTCTCAATTTTTTTCTTTTTACAAATTATTTATTTTATTTGTTATTATTATTGCTGTTGTTTTAGGTTTGCTATAGGCCACATGCACTCATGAGAGAGAGAGGGAGAGAGAAAATGAGAAAGCAAGCCACCACGACTCAAACCCACAATTGGCTATGTGGGAGTCCTGCATCTTAACCACCATGCCACCTGTTGGCCTCTTTTTAAAAAAAATTCTATAGGACATGTGTGCTCACTGGAGGCAGGGAAGAAAAGAGAGAGAGAGAGAGAGAAAGAGAGAGAGAGAAAGAGAGAGAGAGAGAGAAGGCATCCCTCTGGGGGTTGGCCACACCACAATCTCTTCTCCTCCTTTGTCCTCTCAGGATTGTAGGCACACACATGCGTCCAGTGTGTGTTTTATACTTCCAGGTCTGGGACTCATCCGCACTGTCGACCATGTGGGGTCCAGCTGTCTTCACCACTGTACCACTGGCTGGCCTGAGAATTTTCTTAAAGTGTGGATTTCTACATACTTCTATGTAAAAGATTCCAAGTTAAAGGGGAGCAATTTATTGCCTACATGTCAAAAGTGATCTTTAAGATAACTTTAATGATGTGAATTGTGAAAATTAGGGGAAGATGTTTGTGTAAATTCCTCTGCATGAGTGAAGGAGCCGGAAAACCCACTATATCCCCTCCATTTTCACCCCAGGTGTCAAGACTTGGCTATCGTCTCCCTTTTATCTCCTTTTCGTTTTTTAAAATATTTATTTATTTTTAACTGAAGCCTGAAACTGGTCTGACTGGGCAGCACTTCCAAATTATCTTGTATTTGGGAACTTGAATCTCTTTTTGGAGGGTCTGTAACATCATCTCTCAGAGGATCCTCCATAGGGTGTTTGTTTGCCGAGTGACTTAAACAAAATACAGCACACACAATCAATAAAGTTATCTCCCATAACAAATGCAAGCAGTTAAACTGGAATTTATTAAGAGTTGATTGTTGATCATCTATTTTCCACTCTGCTTTTCTTTAGATTGTGTGGTTTGTAAAAATTAATCTTTCCAAAAGTTATTATTCTTTTTTTCAGAGAAGACTGAAGGATTTTGATTTGTGGGGAAAAAAAGAGAAAAGGACTATTCTATGTGGAATTTGACATTTTACCACCATAGGCTTTCCGAAAGTTATTTTTACTTTAAATAAATATTTTTAAAATGCTGAAGTTTATTTCATCCTGCTTTAACCCTTAGTCAACTGACTTAATTGATTCATGAATTGCCCATGATCAGTGAATTCACCTAAATTATATAAGTGAATTTGTATTAGCAAATTTTTGTTGAAAGAAAAAAAATTTTTTTGGATGATATATATTATCCCCTCAAAGAAAACAACTATCAACTCTTGGATATTGACTTCCTTCTGAGGGTGTGGAAAGAAGTGTCTTTCCACAGTGGAAAAATACCTAGGGGCCAGTCCTGGTGGTATAGTAGTGATGTAATGCCCTGCGATGCTGAGGCCACGTAGGAAGGTCCAGGGTTCGTATCCTAAGGTCTCCCTGTGCACACTGGGCTTGTGAGCATGCTGGCTGAGGCTGGGGGTGCATGGCAATGTGAGGACCCTGTCGGGAATGCTGGGAATGCTTCTCGCCCTCTCTTTCTCCCCCTCTCTCTGTTTCTAAGAAGATGGAGAAGGAGAAGAAAGGAGGCGGGGGAAGAGGAGAAATATCTAGGTTTAAATTGTTTCAACGAAGTCAAAACAACTCAAATTAGGCACTACAGATATCACAGGGCATATGGACTACTTAAAAGCAAGACATATCTACTTTGGCAACTGATAACTGGTCTCCTACATTGCAAAGTTTACCCCAAAGTTTGTTACCTACCTATGTGCTGAGGATATCACCTTGCTGTCTTAGAAGTTTGCACCTGAGTTCTCTCTAGATGCCATGGGCTGGGCTGCAAGGAAGGGCCCTCACTTATACTGCTTTGAGCCCATGGGGCTTTTTAATCTGCAGAGACACAGAAGCCCAGTCAGTGAGGGGACACCCACAGGCAAGTCTTGACCGTAAATCCAGCCAGTTATTAATAGAAACCACCAGACAGATGACAAGATCATGGACAAGTCTGACTAGCACAACATTGAATGCACATAACTGCCCCTTTTTCTTCCACATTTTACCTTTCAGGTAAGGGAATTTAATATACAGTAAGGCTTAGATGATCTCAAATACAGGCTAGTTATTTACTCTTATTAATAAGTGATTAATCTTTTATTATTACTATTATTATTCTTTTAAGCAGGCTAATTATTTGTTTAGGTTTTTGCCATTGGGCATGTGTGCTCAGTGGAGAGGAGAGGGAAAGTAAGAAAGCACACCCTACAGGGAATGGCCACACCACAGTCCCTTCTTGTCCATTCTCCTTTCAGGATTTTTGGGCACACATGAACGCATGCCCAGCATGTTTTTCAAGCCACTGGGTCTGGAATTCCAACTATGGTAGGCCACATGAGAATCCAGCTGCCTTCACCACCATGCCACCTGCTAAAATTAGATACTAATTTTAAGGATAAATGCTATTTCCTTTCATCTTCAACACACTCAATAATTTTCCCTCTC
>NW_006159769.1:396079-431516 GCF_000334495.1 Tupaia belangeri chinensis
CTTTCCCTGACTCTCTTCTTCTCTTTCTCCTTGTTATGTAGCGACACAAAAGAGTTGTCTTAACTGATGATCATAAATTGTTATTCAGCCTGGCCAGTTCTTTTCAGCAGACCTGCTGCCTAGAGATGCTAATGAGTGAACTTGCTTTCTTGCAGGTTACTACTTTCTTTACTTTGCTCTCTACAAGGTCCTGTTTCTTACACAGGATCCTGAGAAACTTTGTCCAGACATCATGTTCATCCAGATAGACTGGCTCTTTGTGTGGTTCTGTGTGTAGTTTTCCTCCCACCTGACTTCTCATGTGATGGCTTTGGCTCTCGGTGTACTTTCTCACACTTCTCTCCCTGCATTAGAGCAGAGAGACAGGACAGATGTGGAGCCCAGAGCTGAAGCAGCAAGGTCTAGAAGTAGACATACCAGGTAGCAAGGGTGGTAGGAATCAAGAGAAGACCCCCTCTTTCCTCTCCAAGGGTGCATTCACACTTCATTTTTGTGTCAGCTAGCATTTATTAAGCACCTGTTGCTAGACAACAGTATGAAAAAAAGTAGTGTCCCCATTCTAGGCTTACATACTTTGGGGGTCCCCAAGGTGAACATTTCTCCCAACATGCAAAGAGCCTCCTCATAGGTTGATCTTGAAAATAACGGGTACAGAAAATATCGTAGAGACCTGAAAGTGCAATTTATACTTTCCCAAGAGAGTATGAGGCAAGGTTAAATGCCATGTCACAACAAGTACGTGGTCTTGTCTGTGTCTCCATATGGACACATCTCTGGGCTCACACACACATGCTTGTGTAAGAGCAAAATGCAGTAAGCCGAAGATACCAGCTCGTTATCTTGTTTGTGATGGCTCCCTTCC
This sequence comes from Tupaia belangeri chinensis, assembly GCF_000334495.1. NCBI lineage: Eukaryota > Metazoa > Chordata > Mammalia > Scandentia > Tupaiidae > Tupaia > Tupaia belangeri. The sequence goes on from NW_006159769.1 coordinate 396,942, forward strand.
TCCAACTATTGGACCAGTTCTCACTGGCTGACAGTAGGAAGCCATTTGGTGCTTGTCTCCTTTAACAGGAGAGCTGTGTGAATGTGTGTGTGAGAGGGGGTTTATTTCTATAACCAATATCAGATGGAATTCACAGTAGATAATGGGTTTGAGTTTTAGAAAACTGAGTGGGCAGTAAAGTAAGGTCAGGAGCACAGGCTATAAAACCATACAACTTGGTTTCAATCTTAGCCCCACCCCTTCCAGCTTTGTGACCCCAGGAAGATAAATGATCTGACCTCAGTTTCCCCATGCGTAAAATGGGCATAACGATTATATTTGCCTCGTTGAGTTATAAAAGTTCATGGAATTAATTTATGTAAACTGCTTCAACTTTGGTGATTATTACTGTTGTTTAATTTGTGTTTGCTATCTGTATGTTGTGTTATGAGGCTCAAGTAAGTCAAGGCTCAGTTGCTAGAATCTTTTGCGGGGAGAAATGGCCGTAAAACTGCCATAACCAATGCACACGGCCAAGATGATTCGGGGTACAGGCTCTACACTGAGTGGCATGATTTGTAGCTATAGCTATGATGTCTACCTGCCCCAAATTCCTCTTCTGAAAGCCTACAGCATTAACCTTTAAAATTTGATCACAGTAATCAATAGTTCAATTTAAATGCACCACTGCCTGGGAAGAGAAGATACACTTCTCTGTTTCTACATGGCAGAGATACCTTGGTGCATTTTCAGGCACTCTTATAGCTGGGACAATCCCTTTGGCTTGAGAAGGGAGGAGACGAGACCAGACCATGAGCAGTTAGGTGTGGGGAAACCAATCAGGAGCTCCAAGGAACCTGGAGCAGGAGGATAGTCTGTGATGGATTGTGTGGGGGTGAAGGCCTGTGGAGACTGGAGGCTGATCTTGGGCATAATGGCTGACACATAATAGGTGCTTCTCTTAGTCCATTGTGTTGCAAACAGAAATACCTGAGACTGAGTTGTTTATAAAAAATAGAGATTTACTTGGCTTATGATTCTGGTGGCTGGAAGGTCCAGGAGTATAGGGATAGCATCTGGCTGACTTCTGGTGCAATATCACATGATGGATAGAAGCAGGGAAGTCAGCTTCTGCATGGGGAGAGAGAGAGAAAAAGAGAGAGAAACACAGAGAGAGAGAAAGAGACCTGGAGACAGCCATCTTTCTTTTGTAACAACCCACTCTCACAGAAACTAACTTCATTCTGTGAGAGCAAAAACTCGTTCCCTCTTGTGATACAGCACAACACATTCATGAAGGCAATGACCTCAGTTCCATGACCTAAACACCGCTCATAAGGCCTTACCTCTTGAAGGTCTCACAGCTGCCCAATACCATTACACTGTTGACTGAGTTCCAAAACATGAACTTTTGGGGATCAAACCATTGTTCCAAACCATAGCAGTGCTCAACTGATATTTGCAATGAAAAGAAAGTCCTGGAAAGAGGGAGCTTGGGCACTGGCAGGTGTAGTTCATTACCTGTGTGCCCAGAGCCAGCTCAGTTCAGCTGAAGTCTGGGACAGAAAGGATGGCAGGTGGTAGGAGCTGCTGGCCCACTCTAAAGCCCAGAGTAAGCCAGTGCCCCTACTGGAAGAATCCCTCATTAAGAGGCTTCTAGGGATCAAGAAAGCCTATATGGAGCTTAAGTGAAAAGACAAAGCAGCCAAAAGTCAGACTCCAGAGAAGAGAAGGAAACTTCTTCCCAGGCCTGCTGACATTAGGCTTCTGCAACTTAAGATTTGACCCTGTATGCTAGGATGTTTAACTCTATAGCATTACATGGTTGTGAGACTTAAATAAAATAACAGAATCCCAGTGCCAGCTTAGGGCCTGGTTTATACACATCCTCAACAGAGGAGTGCCATTGCTTCCATCACTGTCCTTAAAATGATGCACGATGCTGCCACCTAGTGTGCATCAGCAGCACTTTTACATTTTTATTCAGAACTGTCATTCATTTATCAGTTTGTTGTTATTTACTCTGCTGACTTTAGGCTTCTCAGAATCCTAATATTCTGTTCTTGGTCTGAGGTGAACTAATTTAAATTGTGATTAAACCGGTCAGGATAATGTGATAGGCTCCTGCACCAGAAGTGAAAAGTCCTAGTGCTGTCTCTTACTGTGGAGCAGTGGGCCAGTTGCTGAGCTTCCGGATGTTTGGATTTTCTCATCTGTAAAATGGGCTAAGCATTCTTTTCCTGTCCTCAGCCATGTGTTGTTGTGAAGATCACAGTTTCTCCCATTTATTATCTAGCAAATGCGTACTAGGCACTGGAGCCCCAGGGGAGTAAGAAGTCAGGACTCCTGCCTTCATGGAGCCAGTGTTCTCTAGAAGCAATAGACACACACACACACACACGCTGGGCAGACCATTAAACCGTGTCTCATATTGACTAAGAAAAGGCTCATTTTCCCCACACCCTGTTTCCAACATTTCTCCTTTCATTGTGGGCCAGTCATTTCCTGAAATGCAGATCTGAGCATATACTACCTTGCTCAGAAGCTGTCTCCCTTGTCAACATAAATAAAGTCCAATTTATCTGTCATGGAAGCTGTGGTCCCAATCAGACTCACCAGCTTCATCAAGCTACTTAAGGTTTTCAGAAATAGTAACTTTTACATTGCAACAGGGATCATGCTAAGTGCTTCATCTATTACTTCCAGACTACCTTAGGAGCTATGTCCTATTGTTAACCCTCTTTTCTGTTTATCTATGGGGAAACTGAAACAGAGAGGACGTGGAAAGGAATGTATCTAAGCCAGGAAACAGTAGCCTTGAAACTTGCACCTAGAGTCACCTGACTATAGAACTCACTGTGCCACAGTGGGGTATTGGCTTCCTGCTTCGGCACCTTCCCCTCACGTCTGGCATATTGACCTGTCCGTTACCTCCTGATGAATCTCACTAGTCACACAGGACCCAGCTCAAACATCTTGCCCAACACGCTGCTCCCAACATCCATCTACACGATACACCCACTCTCCTGCTACCTAGGCCGATGTCACTCCTGTGCATCCATCCTGCCTTGCATGGTCCCTCGCCTGCTCTGGCAATAAGACATGAGTTTTGTACGTGTTGTCTCCTTCAACACTTGGAGCTGGCCTTGGAAACATCTGTGGCAGTCTGAACTAAATTAAGTTTTGCCGAGCAGTAGTAGAAGAAACAACAGAGGAAAAAGTGCTCTGTAAATTGTAAACGCTCTTGAAAGTTCTTCATAGAATATAAACAAATAGAGAATATAAAATATTCGTTTATGCCTGAGTATTATTTGCTTGTTGACTTTAGACCTCTTTCCATATTAACTAAGATGGCTTCTGTGTTTTTAACAAGAGGTCTCTGCAGAGAAGAGAGATATTTGAAAACTTCCCCTAATACAGACTTCACGTAAAAGTAAGGCTGTCCTTTTTTTTTTTTTTTTGGAGAAGTTCTTTTTTTTTTTTTTTGGAGAAGTTATTTTTTGCTACAGAGTGCGTGCACTCTCCAGAAACACAGAGAGAGACAGAAAGCTAGAAATCACCCCCCAGGAGGGATGGCCACGCCGCAATCCCTTCTCCATTCTTCTTTCGGGATCTTGGGCACGTACACACATGTGCCTGGTGTGAGTTTAAGCCACTGGGTCTGGGACTTGAACCGTGGTCGACTACATGGGAGTCCAGCAACATAGCCATTACGCCAACTGCTGGTCCCAAGGCTGTCTTAAAGTGTTCTAAAAAGCATCAGTTAAGTGACTGGGAGAATATCTCTCTGGGTAATGAAGAAACCTGGCCTGGGAATCATGCACTCGATCCAGCAGAGTCTGTCCTCTCCCTGGCTGTGCTTCATTGACTTTGGTGGAACTAAGGAGCCATGAAATGATTTCTGAGGCACCTTCCAATTCTAGAGTTCTTAGATTCAGATCTTGGCTCTACAACCTCATTACTTGGAGTCACTTAATTGATTTTGAAAATCAATTTCCATGCTTATAAATTAGAGCTGGACTAACTTATGGAAAATTGTAGACATTGCAGAAAAATATTAATGTAAGTTGGTCATGCAATTTAAAATCTAATAAATGTGGAGAACAAGGGAGCAGGTATTGCCCAGAGGTAAGTAACAAAGGTGGCTCCCTAGCCTAGAGGTGGCCAGCTCGCTCTTTTGTTTGGTAGAAAAATTAGTAGGTGAAGCCTGAAATCTTACTTTCTTTGGGGTGACAAACAGATTTCAATAACCTGTGAGATTAGAAATATTCCTTGTTCTCTAAGAAAGACTGTCTTCCTCCTCTCTCTGATCATCACCCTCTTTCATTTCTGCATTTCTGGGTTTTTTTTTTTTGTTGTTGTTGTTCTTATTTTATTTTATTTTTTTAAAGAGGCTTTTGCCTTAAGGTGCATGAGCTTGCCAGAGAGAGACAGAGACAATGAGGGGAAAGTGAGAAATCAACCCCTGGGGCGATGGCCACGCCATAATCTCTTCTCCATTCTCCTCTCAGGATCTTGGGTACACACACACACACACACACACACATGCCTGGTGTGAGTTTCAAGCCACCAGGTCTGGAACTTGAACCGTGGTCAGCCTTGTGGGAGTCAAGTGACATAACCGCTACGTCATCTGCTGCCCCCACCCCTGCTTTCATTTCTGGACAGAGCTATTTCATTTTGCCTCTGATTTTCTGAACAATAGCTCTAGACTCAAAAACTAGCACGCTTATGCTTTTCCTATACCTGCTCTTTTGGTTGTTCATGAAAATTGCTCTATATGAAATAATTTGTAATCAGGTAGTTAATGTAACGTTATAAAGTCAAAATTTTCTTAAATAAGATTATATGCTTCAAAAACATTGAACAGTGGTCCAAAAACAAATCTTAAAAGTTCAGACATAGATCATTTCACTGGCAAGTTCTACCGGATAGTTTTAAAAGAAAACCTAGGGACCAGCAGATAGCATAATGGTTATGTAGCTGGACTCCCACATGGCCAACCACAGTTTGAGTCTCAGACCTGGAGGTGTGAAACTCACACTGGGCGCGTGAGCCCAAAAATCTCAAGAAGGAGAATGGAGGAGCAGGGATTGTGGCATGGCCATCCTCCCAGGGGTGATTTCTGTCTCTCTGTCTCCCTGCACTCTGGCGAGTCCATGTGCCCTATAAAAAAGTCTCTCTCTCTCTCAAAAAAAAAAAAAAAAAAAAAAAAGGAAAAGAAAACTATTCCTGAGCACAGCAAGAGAAAACCCTCTCCAACTCAACGTAAGAATCATGTAAGGGACCAGCAGTTGGCGTAATGGCTATGTCACTGGACTCTCATGTAGTCAACCGCGGTTTGAGTCCCAGACCTGGTGGCTTAAACTCATGCCAGGCACATGTGTGTCCGTGTCCAAGATCCTGAGAGGAGAAGGGAAGAGAAGGGATTGTGGCGTGGCCATCATTCTGTCTCTCTGTCTCTGTCTTTCTGACAATTGTATGTGCCCTATAGCATAAATCTCTCCCAAAAAAAAAAAAAAAGAATTTTCCAGAGAATGTGTACACTCACTGAAGAGAGAAAGATAGGGGAAGTTGTACAGTGAATGAATGTAAATAAATAAATTTAAATTAAAAAAAAGATAGGGAAAGTGAGAAAGCACCCTCAATGTGGGATGGTCACGCCACAATCCCTTCTCCTGCATCTCTCCCTCCTTTTGAGGTATTTGGGGCATGCACCTACACATACTTGCCATGCTTTTCAAATAGCCAGGCCCAAGATTCTCTTCATGCCATTGGCCATGTGGGAACCAGTTGCTTTAACCATCATGCTGCCAGCTGGCCCAGATGCAGAAACTCTATACACTATAGCAGCAAACAAAATCTAACAACACGTCAAAGGGGTAACACATCATAGCCAAGTACACTTATTCTAAGAATACCAAGACATTTCATTTTGGACATTTTAATTTTTTAAATTATTGGATTAAGGGAGAAAATATTATTTTATTTGTTTTTATTAATATTTTTTAATTGACAGTGTGTGTGCTTGCCAGAAGGAAGGAAGGAGGGTGAGAGAGGACCCCTCAAACAGAGAATGGTCATGTTGCAATCCTTTTTTCTTCAAGTTTTCCTTCCTGTTACGATTTTGGACAGGCACACACATACACCCAGTGTGCTTTTTTAAGCCGCTGAGGCTGGGATTAAAACCTCAGTCAGCCATGTGGGATCTGATACCCTTAACCACTAAGCTACAGGGCTGATCCTCATATTATTATTTTAATGGATATTGAAAAGCTATTTAATAAAATTCAACATCACAAAAGGTTTAAAAAAATCCTCATTAAACTAAGAGAATTCTTTGAACACAAAATATATCTAAAAATAAATAAATAAAACTGCTGCACGTGCGCCCTATAGAGAAAATTTCTCCAAAAAACTAAAAACAAAAAAACCTGCTGCCACAGACATCATTCTTAATAATGAAAAGGTGGGGTCGGCAGGTGGCATGGTGGTTAAAGGCGCTGGACTCCCACGTGGCTGACCACAGTTTGAATCCCAGACTTAGTAACTTGCTTTCTTGCTTTCTTGCTTTCCCTTTCTCTCTCTCTGTCTGTCTCTGGTCAAATGAAAATATAATAATAATAAATGAAGTTAAATAAAATAATGAAAAGGTAAAAATGATTCTTTTGAGATGAACGATGGAAAGGCTCACAATCTTTGGTTATCATGGTTCTGAAGGTCTTAGTGAGACAAGAAAAATAACTAAAAGGGAAAAGATCTTAAAGAAAGAAACAAAACTCATTATTTGCTGATGTTATGATTGTATATGTAGAAAATTCAAATAAATATGTATTAGGATTATGAATATCTTATCACTATACAAAACCTATGGTCTCTTTATATACTAGCAACAACAAAGATTTAAAGATGGAATAGAAAAGATGCTTGTTTTTGGCTGAGAAACTAAATTGCTATCAAGAAGTTAATTTTTAAAAAGATGCCATTCAGAATAGCATTAAAAAGCACTCAAAAGTCATGAGAATGAATGTGTCTACTATGGTTAATAATATTATGTTGTATATTGAAGACTTACTGAGAGTAAATTTTAGGTGTTCTTATCAAACACACACACACACACACACACACATACACAGTAATTATGGTAGGTGATGGATGTTTATTTGTTCAAGTGTAGTAATATTTTCACTAGATATATCAAAACATTATGTTGTATACCTTAGATATATACAATAAAAACACATTTTCAAATATTATTAAATGAGTTATAATAATAGACATAAAAAGTTGCCTTATAAAAAGATAAGGTAAAGACAAAAGGTTCCTCTAGTCCTTTAAGATTCCTTTATTCTTTATATGTATTATCAAATATCTTAATTTTTTCTTTTTCTTTTGTAGTTTTTCTTCAGGATGCATATTTTTCTGGGAGAGAGAGAGAGAACCCCCCCAGGGGAGATGACCACACCACAAACCCTTCTCCATTTTTCTCTTGGCATTTTGGGTATGCAAGCACAGGTGCCTTGTGTGTTTTCAGGCCACATGTCTGGGAGGCTAACTGTGCAGTTGGCCATGTGGAATCCAGCCACCTTAATATGGCGACCTTAATGTGCCACCTGCTGCCCCCCAAGTACATTAGTTTATATGTAAAAATTTTCAGGCAATACAGAATAATGAAAAGTTTAAAAATAATAGCACAAATATTTAAAAAATTTCTAAATCGTTTAAATCATATATTCAAAGCAATCCTTATAGGCTGTGTATGTGGTGTAATTTGATAAGCATATTCTAAATTTCCATTGATGTGTAAGGAGTCTAATATTGCTAGAAAAGCAGAGGCCAGCCTAGGGAGGCTAGCCCTACCAGATACCATGATATAGTAAATAATATAGTAATTAAGATTGCATGATGGGGATACAGAAATTTCAAAAGAAAACCAAGCAATATTAGGGTACAAAAAAGAGATCTACATAAATATTGTTACTGTATGTACAGCAGGTGACAGTGCAAATCACTCAAGAAGAATTGACATTTTAAAGTATTTTTCTGAAATAATCAGTTATCCATATAAGAAGAATAAACTTCAATTCTACCTTATACTGTACACAAAAATCAGTTCCAGGTGGATTAAACAGTCTAAAAATTAAAGAAGGAATATAAGCACTTATAAAAGAATACTTTTATGGTACTGGCCCCATATATGGCACAGTGTTTAAGTCCTGTATGTAGAGAAATGAATCCCACATGGCCAACTGTTTGAATCCTGGCCCCAGCAACTTAAAAAACATGCCAGGCATGTGTGCACATGTGTCCCAAATTCTGGTGGCATAGAGAGGTGGAGGGAAGGGATTGTAGCACTACACCTACCACTCCCCAGTGGGAGATGCTTTCTCTCTCTCACACATGCATTTCATGCCCTCTGACAATAAAAAATAAAAATAAAAAATAAAAAACATGACTTTGGAATAGCAAAGCATTTTTTAATTGTAAGAGACTATTACCAAAATAACAACTGACAGAGGACTCACTTCTAGGAGAGAATTGAGTCTAAAGTTGTGAATAATTGAACTACCTCACCAAATATATATTGAAAGATAATAGTATGTAAAAGCTGGATAAAAATTAAATTTAAATTTATTTTTTTTCATGAATTATATTATCAACTTTGTAGAATAAGAGATAAGAACAACCATTTCACCAGAAGGAATATTCAATGGTCAAAAACATGAAAAAGTCACCTTCATTAGTAATTATAAAAATGCAAATTAAAACAATAGTGTAATATCCTTACATGTACACCAGATTTGAAAGTTTTAAATGACTGACAGATGAAAATTTTGAATGACTGGTAATATTGGTAAGGATATAGAGCAACTAGAACCACTGCACACTGGAGGAAGGAGTAACTATTATTATAACACTGTGGAGATAGTATTACTTTGTAAAATTGAGCATGTATATACCATGACCCAGAAACTTCAGTTGTATGGATGTATTGTTAGTTTTGTTGACAGAAATAATGAACTCTGCAGAAATAATAATGTGGTTTATTTCTAAACATGAATATGTGGCCCAGAGAATGATCAACATACCTTTCGTAGGGTGGTCAGATACAGGAGTTCCTTTTATTTAGTTTTGAGAGTGAGAGACAAAATTTGGAATTTCCCACTGGTCTGGCCCCAAAAGGCAGCACATTGGGAAGCAGGGGCTTATAGACCATATGTGGTTTTTTTCTTTTTTAAATTTTTTTAAAAAAATTATTCATTCATTTATTTTAATTGGTGGCAGGTGCATAAGTGGATTTTACAATGCTTCGATTGATGATTGGAAAGGGAGGTCTGTTATGGGAAGGCGTTAGCCAAGAGTATATTTTAACAGATGTAAGAGAGCTTGTATACCTCACAAGATACTGTCCCAAGGACAGGATGTAGGCTAAGTCCTGTTATCAATGAGTCAAATGGTCTGTTAATTCTTGTGGGTATGACTCACTCATCACAAAGATACTAAGCCAAGGACAGGATGCAGGAAGAATCCTGTTATCTAATGGGCCAAAATGACCTGTTAATGTTCGTGGGTATGACTCACACCAGGCCCTCTAAAAGGGATTTTTGGAAATAGGAAAAATCAGTCCTCAGTTTTCTATTGCTGCATGACAAATCACCACAAACTTAGTGGCTTAAAATATCACCCATTTATTAACTCACAGGTATAAAGGTCAGAAGTCCTCGTAACTTGACTAGGTTCTCCACTAAAGCTCTTATGAGGCCAAAGTCAAGGTGTTAGCTGAGCTGGGCCGTTATCTGGAGTCTTGGAGAAGAATCTATTCTAAATCTGGTTGGGTTGTTGTCAGGATTCAATAATTCTTAGGGTTGTAGGACTAAGGTTTCTGCTTGTTGATTTCAGTGGTGGTGGTGGTGGTGGAAGGTCAGTCTCAGGTCTTAGAACTCTTTCTTTGACCATCAGTGATTCATCAAATCCTTCTCATGCTTCAAATTTCTCTGACTTCCTTTGCAACAGTCAAGGAAAACTGATTTTAAAGGTCTCATGTGATTATGTTAAACCCTAGGGGGGATTAATCTAGCTTTTTATTAACTTGGAGTCAACTGATTAGTAACCTTAACTAATGCATGCAAAATCTCTTCTATGAGGCAGTAGGTGGCATGGAGGTTAAGGTGGCTGGATCATATGGCTGACTGCAATTCAAGTCCCAGACCTAGTGACTTAGGGGGAAAATTTTTTTTGGCCATGTAACTTACCATCATCATGGTTGTGCTATATTATTACAGTCACAGTTCCAGGGATTTGTGTGTGGAAGCTTGGCAGACCATTCTAGGGTTTTGCCTATCACACATGCACCTATGAAAACCTGTTGTGCAGACCAGCAATTAGCATAATGGCTATGTCGCTGAACTCCCATGTAGTCAACTGCGGTTTGAGTCCCGGACCCTGTGGCTTAAACTCACACCAGGTGCATACATGTGTGTGCGTGCCCAGGATCCCGAGAGGAGAATGGAGGAGAAGGGATTGCGGAGTGGCCATCCCCCCTGGGGGGTGATTTCTTGCTTTCTGTCTCCGTCTTTCTGGTGAGCGCATGTGCTCTATAGCAAAAACTTCTCCAAAAAAAACCCTGTTGTGCATACTTACCAGGAGCCAATTACAAGAATGTTCATTAAATAAGTAAATATACCAATTCAGTCGGGTCCTTCAAGGATTTTATTATAATTTTAATCTAGTTTTCAAGTTTTATTTATTCATTACTTCCCTGAGCAAGTCACAGAGAGACAGGCATCCCCAACAGGGTCCGGATGCCACAATTCACTCCCAGCTCCAATCAGTTCTGATTATGGGGACCTGAGCCTGGCATACTCAGGGAGGTCCCCAGATGCAAATCCAGAACCTTCCCAAGTAGGTCAGCCTTAGAGGGTATTATGCTTTACAACTGAGCCACTGTCTGATCCATGATTTTAAGAGAAAAAAATATATATTTCTTTTTGTTTTTTGGGGGGGTAGAGGTTTTTGCTATAGGGCACATGCACTTGCCAGAAAGACAGAGAGACAGAAAGTGAGAAATCATCCTTCGGGGGGATGGCCATGCTGCAATCCCTTCTCCTCCGTTGTCCTCTCAGGATCTTGGGCACACACACACACGTGTGAGTTTAAGCCCTGCGTGAGTTTAAGCCGCCGGGTCTGGGACTTGAACTACGACTACATGGGAGTCTAGCGATATAGCCATTACGCTAACTGCCAGTTCCAAAAAATGTATTTCTTGAAGAGAACTATGTGGGGGAGATAATCATCTCTGAATAAGTAAAAGTTAATGTATTCCATTACATCACTGGACTCCCACTTAGTTGACTGCAGTTCAAGTCCCGGATCTGGTGGCTTAAAGTTCATGCCAGGTGCATGTGCGTGTGTGCTCAAGATCCCAAGAGGAGAATGGAGGAGAAGGAATTGCAGCACGGCCATTCTCCCTGGTGGAGTGATTTCTTACTTTCTCTGTCTCTCTGGCAAGCACACAGTCCTATAGCAAAAACAAACAAACAAACAAAAAAAAACCCCCAAAAAACCAAAAACCCCAAATAAACAAAATCTCTGTTAAAAAAAAAAAAAAGAAAGAAAGAAAGAAAAGAAAAGAGGCTTACAGCCAGCTAAACGTCAGGGAGCAAACCATGCCATTGTATGCTGAGCTTGAGTGAAGTGCCATGCTGTGTGGAGGCAATGAGAAATTATGGTTTCCCAACTAAGCAGATGGAGAGTCAAATCCTAACTTAATTAATCATTCATTTTACAAATATTTGAGTGCCTCCTATAAACCAGGTTCAGTTACAAGTATTGGTGATGTTTCAGTAGACAGACAAAATTCGCCGTCTTCATAGAGCTTACAAGCTAGCAGAGGGAGCTAGATAATAGAGGAGGTGGGCAAATTAGGGTATATTGTTTATTCCAGGAGGCACACTGTTTCACATTAGTGACTCTGGAATTGGAATGCTGTCTGCAATTTCTGGCATCTTACAGTTGCTTTGTTCAGGCGCCTGTCTTTACCAAGTTGTCAGTGCCTGCAAATATGCAAACCTGACAAAAACTGTTTGTATTGTTGCTGCTTCAATTCAGTATGCTCCTTCTTGATACTATATGTATGGGAATTAGTTTGCCATTTAAAATGTCTTCTGAAAGAGTCCATTGAAACAAAAAAGTTATTGTGTACATAAAAAAGCATGGAAAATGAGTGAATATTCACCCATAGAGTGACCACAATTCCATAGTTTCATGTAAACAACCAGCAGCAGTGTTTTGACACCATAAGAAAGAAAACCACCTTCAAGTGAGTGAATCTGTCATGTCTTATTTCTGAACTTCATTTGTAAAAGGAATGCCCATCATATGCTACAGATTTCAACGGAAGGCAGAAAGAAGTCTTAAAAATCTCCAAATTTCAGGTCATTGGAAAAGTTATGATGTATTTTTTTCTGTGTCTTTATTCAAAATACATCATGATTTTTTCAACGACTCAACACTTAAAGAAACATATAAAGTATGACCTCACACTAAGGCCATATGACTCAGTTGGCAACTCTTCTTTGTTATGACATGCGACTTAATGGTACACCTTAAAATTGACATCTTACATGTAATATGACACATTGAGTGTGAGAAGTATTGGGGAGGAAGTGAAACCTGGGGTGCTGTGGGGAGGGGAATATCATTTTAAATAGTGTGGTCATGACCATGCTCACTGAAAAGGAGTTTGAGCAAAGACCTGAAGGAGGTCAAGGAACGGGTCACACCTCCTTTCAGGAAGGAGTGTTCTGGGAAGAGCAACTTAAAAAACAATTACTTAAAGGTATACTCCAACCAAAAATAAAATAATTTAAACCTCTCCTTGGGATGTAAACTCCATGAAGACAGAGGTCTTGTGGACTTGTCACTGTCATCTCCATGCAGGGCACAGCTGATATTTATGGAATGAATGAATAGACTTAAGAAAAAGAAAAAGAAAGGCTATATTATGTAGTGAGTCATAATACTTAAAGTTAAATTTAAATAATAATCGTTACTGTAGCTTGTGAGGTTTACACTTTAAAAGATGTTTAAAAATAAGCAGAATGTGTCATTAGGAAATTCCAAGTTAAAACAAGATACCAGTACAGTGCTAAATTGACATTGTGGTTAACAAATCAGCCCTTTATGATAATGAGCTACAAAGCCTGCGGATGTAACCATGGCAGCAGTCTAACTGCAGTCTTTTAGGTGTCTGGATGCTGCTCTGAGTATAACCTTTTATTTGTGTGCACAGAGCTCTGATCTATCAGCTGGACAATCATTCCAAGATATTAAGGCAATACGGTGGTTTCCAATGACTGTATTTGGTTGGTTCTGTTCTCAGCTGACATGATTTTATTAATAACAGCACTTACTCTTTGCCATTCTATTATTTTCCAGTGTGATTAATGGCAAGCACATGGATGAAGGGAGTTTTAGAATAGTAAACCATCATTTAAGTTATGCTTTGACTACCTCCAGCTGCTTATTCAAGTAGTAACCCACTGCTCAAGGTAGCAAGTAATTGTTACATGTAGAATTTAAGTACCAGGAAGTTGTTAAAGTATAAAGGAGAGCTTTAACATGGATTGAGCATGCCTAACCTTCTGAAGCATGTGTGTGTGGGCAACAGCAAGGGTTAGTCATTCTGTTAGCCTTTTTTAGTGGTTATTGCACAAGTACTACTATTAGTGAAAATTCTCCAGGAATGAGGCACTGAAAAAATAAAAGTTGTATCTGTCTGTCTCTCTCTGGCAAGCACATGCACCCTGTAGCAAAAACTAAAATAATTAAGAAAGTGAGTAAGTAAATAAATAAAATTTTTTAAAAATTAAAGTTGTGAGGAAGGAGGAAACAGAAGAGACAGAAAGGAATCTCCAAAAAAGGAAATTTGTTTTTGTTGGGAAGTAACAGAATATCACAATAGTAGAATTACCCTCACCGACCCTAGTATGTGATCTTCTGTCTAGAGCACTTGGTAAGGCAAGAATCTGTGCTCACTTTGCAACTAGCGTCTGGGGATAATAATACACAAGTCAGTAGAGAGTAGCCACAATGTGCTTTGATGTTGCCAAAATTGTCATGGACATTTTCGGCTTCTAAACCAGCATTTCAGGGTTTTGAAAGGCATCCAATCATAAAGTAAAGCTGGTACCAATGGGCAGATATAATGACCATCTTGGCTGCTGCTCCCAGAATTTCTTCTTTTTCATTAGTAATTCAGAGTTCCAAGTTATTGTCGAGAAGCCAGTCCACTCTGGCTTCCAGAATGGATATGGATCAGGGTATTCTATAGACCTCAGGTTGCCAGCTGTCACGTTAGAGAAGAACATGAATATGCATTAAGCTTAGCACAAAAGGAATAGTTTGATGAGAGCTATGTTTAAAAAAAATCCCTTCTCCCATTGGAACATTTTATAACTCCCTCTTCGTTTAGCTTCCCTTGTTGGTACCAACTCTAGACGTGCTGATAACTGATGGGATATAATCAGGGAAGATGGGAGGAATCCCACATTGCAAGTTTTGCCTCCAGTTTGGCCTTAAATTGTCTTCTCATGTTCTTTTGGTTTGTGCTCAGCATATTAGACAGATAACATTGCATCATTAGCACTGAAAACTTTCTAGACTGCATTTAACATCTTGGTGACAAATATACATTTTTTTAAAGAGAGAATTTTGTTATGGGGCATGTGTGCTTACTGGAGAGAAAGAGAGAGAGAGAAAGCAAGAAATCACCCTCCCAGGGGGGATGGGCATGCCACAATCCCTTTTCCTTCATTATTCTCTTGGCATTTGGGGCATGCATGCACAAGCGCTCAGTGTGAGTTACTTTTTAAAATTTAATTGTATTATTATTATTTTTAAATATTCAATCATTATACATCGTTTGGTTTATAAAGAGAATTTATCTAACATGAAATATACCTCAGCTCAGTCCAGTTGAGAATACTATACACGTTATCATCAACAGGTAATAAATCATTTCTGTGTCCCACAAATGTCTTGCCTCTCTATTTTTTATACCCGATTTCCTTCCCTATACTCTTCCACTCTCCCACCCTCCTTCCACACTGTCTCGAATGTCCATAACAATTTTCACTGCTTCTGTGTCCTCCAATCTTTCAATCTGTACTATAGAGCTCAGTCAGTTGGTATATCTTAAGTGGAGACAATGTCCTCCAATCTTTCAATCTGTACTATAGAGCTTAGTCAGTTGGTATATCTTAAGTGGAGACATTCAATATCTCTCCTTCAGAGCCTGGCTTTCTTCACTCAACAAATCATTTTCCATATTTGATCACTTTCTATCAAGTGACAGGGTCTTGTTTTTTATGGCTTAATAGTATTCTGTGTAATATATGTGGCACGTTTTTTTCAATTCATTCATCTATCTGTTCATGGACATTTGGGTTGGTTCCATGTCTTAGCAATTGTGAATAATGCCTCAATAAACATTGATGTGCAAGTGTTTTTCTGACTGAGGTACTCTTGTCCTTTGGGTAGATATCCAGGAGTGGAATTGCTGGATCATATGGTAGTTCTATTTGTAGGTCTTTGAGGAACCTTCCATATTGTTTTGTGCAGTAGTTGTACTAATTTATATTCCCACTAACAGTGTAGGAGAATTCACCTTTCACCAGAACCCCGCCAACACTTAGCATATGTTGTATTTTTAATCTTCGCCACTATGACAGGTGTTAGGTGGTATCTCATTGTGGTTTTAATCTGCATCTCCCTTATGATGAGGGATGTTGAGCATTTTTTCATATGCTCTTTGTATGTCTTCCTTAGAGAGTTTTGTTCAGCTCATTTTCCCATCTTTTAATTGAGTTAATCTTTTTTGGGGGTGGTGGTGGGGATAAGATGCTTGAGTTCCCTGTGTATCCTGGTTGCTAGTCCCTTATCTGAGGCAAAGTTTACAAAAATATTCTCCCATTCCAAGGGTTGTCGATTCACAGTAATTACTGTGTCCTTTGCTGTGCAGAAACTTCTTAATCTGATGTAATACCACTTGTCGATTTTGGAGATTATTGCCTGTGCTTTGGGGTTCTTAAGTCTTTGCCTACCAGAATATCTCCCAGTTTCCCCAGTGTTTTTCACCAGTAGTTTTCTAGTTCGAGGTCTTAAGTTCATATCTTTGATCCACTTTGAGTTGATTTTTGTTAATGGTGAAAGATAGGGAATCAGTTTCATCTTTCTGCAGGTGGATACTCGTTTTTTTCAGCATCATTTGTTAAAGAGGTTTTCTTTTACCCACTAGATCGACTGGTATCCTTTGTCAAAAATCAGTTGGCTGTATACTTTGGGGCTTATTTCTGGGATCTCTATTCTATTACATTGGTCTAATTGTCTGTTTTGTGCCAATTCCATGCTGTTTTGATTATCACAGCTTCATAGTATATTTTGGGGTCAGGACTTGAGATGCCGCCTACTCCACTCTTCTTGCACAGGATTGCTTTAGCATATGGGGTCTTTTATGATTCAAGACAAGTTCTATGATTGTCTTTTCTAGATCTGTGAAGAATGTCTCTGATATTTTGATTGGAATTGCATTAAATATATAGATTAATTTGGGTAGAATTGCCATCTTGATTTCATTCATTCTTTTTTTTTTTTTTGCTATAGGGCATGTGCACTGGCCAGAAAGACAGAGAGAAACAGAGAGATAGAAAGTGAGAAATCACCCCCCGGGTTGATGGCCACGCTGCAATCCCTTCTCCTCCATTCTCCTCTCAGGATCTTGGACATGCACGCACACGCATCCAGCGTGAGTTTTAAGCCACCAGGTCCAGGACTCGTACCACGGTCGACTACATACGAGTCCAGCGACATAGCCATTATGCTAACTGCTAGTCCCTTCATTAATTCTTCTAATTCAGGAACATGGGATGTCCTTCAACTTTTTTGTGTGTTTTATTTTTTTTAATAACTTTTTAAAAGAATTTCATAGTTTTCCTTATAAAGGTCTTTGACTTCCCTAGGTATCTTAAACATATTGTGGCTATGAAAAAAGGGTTTTCTTTCTTCAGTTCTACCTTGGTCAGCTTGTTGTTCATATGTAGAAATACTACAGATTTTTGGTGTTGATTTCATATCCTGCCACGTTACTGTATTCATTTATTACTTCAAAAAGTTTTTTCATGGATACCTTTGGGTCGTCTATGTATACCATCATGTCATCTGCAAATAAAGGTATTTTCAACTCTTCTTTCCCTCTTTGAATTCCCTATTTGAATGCCTTTCATATTATCTTTCTTGATTGCATTGGCTAGGACTTCCAATACTATACTGAAAAGGAGTAGAGAAAGTGGGCAGCCTTGTCTTGTACTAGTTTTTAGTGGAAAAGTTTTCAGTTTTTCCCCATTCAGTATAATGTTAGCTATAGGTTTTTTATATATGGCTTTTATTGTGTTGAGAAATGACCCTTCTATGCGAATTTTGCTGAGTCTTAATCACGAAGGGATGTTGTATTTTGTCAAATGCTTTCCCCACATCAACTGAAATGATCATATAGTTTTTATCTTTCTTTCTGTTATTATAGTGTATTTTGTATATGGTTTTGTGTATATTGAACCACCCTTGTATCTCTGAAATAAAGCCTACCTGGTCATGATGAATAATCTTTTTTATATGTTGTTGGATACGATTTGCAAATATCTTGTTGAGAATTTTTGCATCTATGTTCAGCAGAAATATTGGTCTGTAGTTTTCCTTTTTTGTGATGTTTTTATCGGTTTTGGGGATGAGGATGATGAAGGTTTCATAAAATAAATTTGGGAGATTTCTTTCCTTTTGGATCTTCAGAAATAATTTGAGTAAAATGGGGGTTAACTCTTCTTTAAAAGTTTTATAGAATTCAGATGTGAAGCTATC
This sequence comes from Tupaia belangeri chinensis, assembly GCF_000334495.1. Classification (NCBI taxonomy): domain Eukaryota; kingdom Metazoa; phylum Chordata; class Mammalia; order Scandentia; family Tupaiidae; genus Tupaia; species Tupaia belangeri. The sequence continues at coordinate 414,831 of NW_006159769.1, forward strand.
AGGACCTAGGCTTTTCTATGTTTGGAGGCTATTTATTACCGATTCAATCTCATGGCTTATTATGGGTCTATTCAGGTTTTCTATGTCCTCCTGATTCAATCTTGGCAGATTATATGCATCCAGGAATTTGTCCATCTCCTCCATGTTCTCTTACTTGTTGGCATTTAGTCACTCATAGTATTCTCTAATGATGTTTTGTATTTCTATTATGTCTGTTGTAATATTGTCTATTTCATTATATATTTGATTTATCTGGTTTCTTTCTTTCTTCTTAATCAGTCTAGCTAATGGTGTGTCTATCTTGTTAATATTTTCAAATAACCAGCTTTTTCTTTCATTTATTTTCTGTATGGTTCGTTTATTTTCTATTTCATTTATTTTTGCTTGAATCTTTGCACCCGGTGCGAGTTTTAAGCCATGAGGACTGGGACTTGAACCACAGTCAACTACATGGGAATTCAGTGTGGTAACCATTACGCCATCTGCTGGTCGCAACAAAGATACATTTAAATCTCTTCCCTGCCCTATATTTAGTAGTAGTATCTCAGATAAATAACACAATGACACACATTGTAGCAAGGATATAGATCATTGCAAGGGCCCCAGTTGATGGTAAGAAAACAGAAGATTATGTAGTGTTAAAGACATGACCCTGGGGGTCTGAAAAATCCAAGATCTTCATATTTTGTAACTGTATAACTATTGGCTGATTTTCTAGTTTCCAGGAACCTTGATTTGTTTATCTGTTCAATTGAGAGCTTCTCTCATTGGGGTTCTCATTACAGCTTTCCTAGAACTAGGTCTTCCTTATTTCAACTGTATAGTAAATAATAACAATTTGGTGGTTTTCCCTATTTTCATTAACTCTAGAGAGTAATGGGGAAATTTGTAACAAAAACATAATTTACTCCAGACCTTCTTTAGGTGGTAGAATTCTTTAAAATTTAATTTAAGAATCACTGGTGCGTAACTGTAGTCAATATGAAGTGGACCATTGTGCCCCTCTGGCCCATCTTTCATAGAGTCACCTGTTAGCATTTAAAAGATGAAAATCTCACCATGTTACTTTCTGTCGCCTCCTCTAGAATTCTGAAAAGAGCTGCTACATGTCTCCATGTGGGACCCTAAACATACCATCTCCTGGTCCCCCCAATAATTCTATAGTTCTTACTCATCTTCAGGAAAGACCTCAGACTCCTAAGCAGAACCCCAGTCAAATGGAAACACTTGCATAGTGCTTGAATAGGCCTGTTCCCCACAGAATGTCCTCCTTGTCCTCTCTCACTCCTCTTAATTTCAGGCGCTACAGTTCACCTTCTGAGAGTCAACCCAAATGCAGCCTTTTCTGTGACTCCTGGACTCAGACACAACCAACCTCTTCCTCTTTAAGGCGTGGACTCTGGTGTAGCTCTCTGGTTGCTCTTATTTCATGGTAGGTGGGTAGTTGTTTACTACTCTCCCTTCCGCCCTAGATGGGGAGTTCCTGAGGGGTTCAGACACCTCTTGCCCATCTTGGTAGCCTCAGTGTAGAACCCAGGACCTGGTAACAGAAGGTATTTGGCAAGTTAGTTGAATGAATAATGAATGATAATCTACACACAGAATGGAAACTGGCTACACCTCTATGTACAAATCATTCCCTCAGTGCCCTGTAGGAACCAGACAGCTTTCCCAACTCTTCTTTGACCAGATCTTTTACTTTTCTTGGTCTGGAACATTCTTCCCAATTCTTCCTGACTGCTTAAAACCTGCCCATCTTTGAAGCCCAGATAGGAGCGAAGCATTTTTTAATATCACTGAGTTCTGATTTCTGGCTATAATGTAACTGTTTCCCTTGGTTATCTTAAGGCCCTGATGATTATTTTTTAAAAAATATGTATCTTTCATCTAGTTTGGGGCCTAGTCGAGTGCCTAGAACATAAGATATTTGCCATCAATGCTTGTTGAGTATATAAATGAAACATAGACATGACATATTCTTATTACTCATTGGAGACTTATTTACTTCTAATATTTTGTTATTGTTTCAGATTTTAGACTTCTTCAAATTACTTTTAGTACCTATTTCAGGGTCAAAGCTTACTAGGTCCTTAATAGATAGTTTTTGGTTATTTAGGACTTGCCTTAGTACGTTTTAAAAGTTTATTCATTTATTTCTTCAGAGAGAGAGAGAGAGAGAACCCCAGCATCCCAATGCCATCATCTACCCCAGCCTCAGTCAGCCCCAGGTCATGGGCATACTCATGCCTGGCGTACTCACGAAAAATCTCTGGACATGAGCTGGGCACCCTCCCACATGGGCCAACCTCAGGATATCGCACTCTTACTGTCGTACTGCTATTAAGCCCCTAAGACTTTCTTTAATATTATATGTTGTAGCCTACATTGGGTTCTTAAGTTTCTTGAAGTCATTGCAGAAGTGCAAGAACAATATTTACTTTAACCATTTATACAAAGATTTTTTTTTTCAGATAAACAGTGTTGTAACAGACACAGAGAGATAAATGTTGAGCATCCCTAATCCAAAAATCCTAAATTCGAAATCCTCCAAAATCTGAAACATTTTGAACAATGACGTAGTATCACATGGGAAAAATTTTGTACCTGAGCTCATGTTGCAGTTGAAGCACTGCACTACAAAAAAAAAATATAAATATATATATACAATTATCTTCAGGCTTTGTGTAGGGTAGTTGTTTACTACTCTCCCTTCCGCCCTAGATGGGGAGTTCCTGAGGGGTTCAGACACCTCTTGCCCATCTTGGTAGCCTCAGTGTAGAACCCAGGACCTGGTAACAGAAGGTATTTGGCAAGTTAGTTGAATGAATAATGAATGATAATCTACACACAGAATGGAAACTGGCTACACCTCTATGTACAAATCATTCCCTCAGTGCCCTGTAGGAACCAGACAGCTTTCCCAACTCTTCTTTGACCAGATCTTTTACTTTTCTTGGTCTGGAACATTCTTCCCAATTCTTCCTGACTGCTTAAAACCTGCCCATCTTTGAAGCCCAGATAGGAGCGAAGCATTTTTTAATATCACTGAGTTCTGATTTCTGGCTATAATGTAACTGTTTCCCTTGGTTATCTTAAGGCCCTGATGATTATTTTTTAAAAAATATGTATCTTTCATCTAGTTTGGGGCCTAGTCGAGTGCCTAGAACATAAGATATTTGCCATCAATGCTTGTTGAGTATATAAATGAAACATAGACATGACATATTCTTATTACTCATTGGAGACTTATTTACTTCTAATATTTTGTTATTGTTTCAGATTTTAGACTTCTTCAAATTACTTTTAGTACCTATTTCAGGGTCAAAGCTTACTAGGTCCTTAATAGATAGTTTTTGGTTATTTAGGACTTGCCTTAGTACGTTTTAAAAGTTTATTCATTTATTTCTTCAGAGAGAGAGAGAGAGAGAACCCCAGCATCCCAATGCCATCATCTACCCCAGCCTCAGTCAGCCCCAGGTCATGGGCATACTCATGCCTGGCGTACTCACGAAAAATCTCTGGACATGAGCTGGGCACCCTCCCACATGGGCCAACCTCAGGATATCGCACTCTTACTGTCGTACTGCTATTAAGCCCCTAAGACTTTCTTTAATATTATATGTTGTAGCCTACATTGGGTTCTTAAGTTTCTTGAAGTCATTGCAGAAGTGCAAGAACAATATTTACTTTAACCATTTATACAAAGATTTTTTTTTTCAGATAAACAGTGTTGTAACAGACACAGAGAGATAAATGTTGAGCATCCCTAATCCAAAAATCCTAAATTCGAAATCCTCCAAAATCTGAAACATTTTGAACAATGACGTAGTATCACATGGGAAAAATTTTGTACCTGAGCTCATGTTGCAGTTGAAGCACTGCACTAAGAAAAAAAAATATAAATATATATATACAATTATCTTCAGGCTATGTGTATAAGATGTATATGGGGGCTGGCAGGTGGTGGGGTGGTTAAGGATGCTGGACTTCCACACGGCCGACTACGATTTGAGTCCTGGGCCTGGCGACTTGCTTCCTCACTTTCCCTCTCTCTCTCTCTCTTACTCTCGTTCCCTCTCTGTTCAAATTAAAATAAATAAATAAATAAATAAATAAAGTTAAATAAAGTAATTCTTTACAAAAAAGAGATATATGTGTAACATAAGTAAATTTTATGTTTTGACTTGGGTCCCATCCCCAACACATCTCATCATGTATATGCAAATATTCTGAAACCCGAAAAAATTTGGAAACACTTCTAGTTAAAGCATTGTGGGTGAGAGTTACTCAGTCTGCACCTATGTGGATTGTGCTGCTGGGTGGCAGAAAAACAGCTCAACACTAGAGGTCCCTCTCTGCATATGATCCAGTAGCCCTGCCCAGGATCCTTGCCAGCGTTGGTGGCTTCTGTCTTGGAATAAAAAGTGAGGAGCAAAGGAAATTTGAACTGGTGAATTCTTTGTGGCATTGCAAATTAGATCTTCTACACCAGGCCTAAGTTGCTGAGGTTCTGGAACAGCCACAAAGAGAGCACTGTTTTTCTCCCCCTAAATCCTAACCCCAGTTTAATTTTATTCTATTTCTATCTGGTTCTTGAATTAGCCATGCTACTTTATTCAAATCCTTTTATCTTGTCCCCATCTGGTTGGCAATCTGGGTTGGGTGGCTAGTTTTACACAGAACTATCTTTGCAGAATATAAGCAAGTAATGAAGTCCCCCTGTCCTTCAGAGCAGGAGGGGGCTCTGGGTACAAACTCAAGGATTATATTGGTCGGTAGCTCAGGCAGTCACTTAACCCCTCAAAGTGAGGGCTCCTTGCAGTCAAAAAGTACTTTTCATCATTCACATGTAACTAGCTAGAGAGCAAGAACCTAGGTAGGTACTACAACTTTTCCATCAAGAGTCAATAAGTCATTGGGACCAGCAGTTAATGTAATGGCTATGTTACTGGACTCTCATGTAGTTGACCGCGGTTTGAGTACTGGACCTGGTGGCTTAAACTCACGCCAGGCATGTGTGTGTGTGTGTGTGTGCCCAAGATCCAGAGAAGAGAATGAAGGAGAAGGGATTGTGGCATGGCCATCCCCCCTGGGGGGTGATTTCTCACTTTCTGTCTCTCTGTCTTGCTGTTTTTCTGGTGAGCACACGTGCCCTATAGCAAAAACCTCTCCAAAAAAAAAAAAAAAAGAGCCATTAAGTCATAAGAAAAGAAATTAGCAGAGGGACACATGAAAAAGGTAATTTGTTTTTGAAATGAGAAACAAAAAAAATTCATTTAAGTTAGACGATAATAAAAATAGGATGATGGGGACCCCCAGTTAGCGTAATGGCTATGTCGCTGAACTCCCATGTAGCTGACCGCAGTTGGAGCCCCAGACCCTGTGGCTTAAACTCATGCTGGGCGCGTGTGCATGTGTGTCCAAGATCCCGAGAGGAGAATGGAGGAGAAGGGATTGTGGCATGGCTATCCCCCCTGGGGGATGATTTGTCACTTTCTGTCTCTCTGTTTCTCTCTGTCTTTCTGGTGAGTGCATGCACCCTCTAGCAAAAACCTCTCAAAAAAAAAAAAAAAAAAGAAAAGAAAAGAAAAGAAAAAAGAAAAAAAAATAGGGAGATGAAGAAAAGGAAGTTTCAGTTCTTTGTCTTGAGGATGAGTGAAAAAGAAGGGATGAAAGCTGGTGTGTTCTTCTAGGGCCTACCTGTTGCTAAAGGCTTAATCTGTGAACTGCAGAAGCAGCAGTGTTGCAAAGAGCCACAAGGGGCTCTACCCCCTTCTCTTGCAAACATTCACTCCTTAGTCCCCCTTTGTACCCCAGTTTGTGTATGTGGGTAGCACAGTCTACTCTGCAGAACACAGAGAGCAGAGACACAGTGGTGACTCTGGAAGAGGACTCTGGGAGAAACAGAATTCCATTACCTAGAAGTTAGGGTATAAGGTCTGGGAATTGGGGGGAATATTCCTTCAGCCTTAGGAACTCCTCTGTCCTTGATGAAAGGCTCAGCTGGAAAAAGACCAGCTCAGGGCCTTATTGCCCAAGTAAAAGACTGGTGCTGGGTGTTCCCTAGATCCATCCTGTTTCTTCATCTTCCACTCCATGTCCTGTACTCCTTGGGTCAGAACCTTTCCAATTTAGAACCAAAGACCTGTGACCACTCCAGCCAAAGTTGCTGCTGCTTTTTAAAAATTTTTTTAGAGAGACTTTTTTGCAATAGGGCACATGTGTTCACCAGAGAGACAGAGAAACAGAAAGCAAGAAATTATCCACATCCCCTCCCGGGAGGATGGCCACACTACAATCCTTTCTCCTCCATTCTCCTCTCAGGATTCTGGGCATGCACGCACATGTGCCTGGCATGAGTTGAAGTTGCCGCGTCCAGGACTTAAACGGCAGTTGAATACGTGGGAGTCCAGTGACATAACCATTACGCCATCTGCTAGTCCCCCAAAGTTGCTTCTATTGCATCCAGTGACACTGAACTTCAAGACTTGTACCAAATCTAGTGGCTTTGGAATAGGCCCATACTGTGTGTAGTAAAGGAAATATGAGCCAGCAAATGCTTGGCTAGTGAGAGTCATCTTCTGTGAGAGTGTTCAGAGCTAGTCTGGAAGTGAAAGAAAATTGTACAAGTTCTCACTACAGTTTAACAGCATTACTGGCTCCCTCACTTGTTCTAAAGGGAGTTATGCAAAGATGACATCACAGACATTTGGGGGGGTGCTTCCCTGAGAGCCCCTGAGTGTTTTATAAACATAAGGCTGAACAATGAGTGAGGGTCACCTTTTCCCTTGTTGGGACTGTGGGAGCCCAGAGAACAAAGAGGGTAGGAGGTGCATCCCTGCAATGGGAACAATGTTATTAAAATTTTGAATGTCTGTTTCAAAGCTCTCCGCCAGATTACAGGTTGGTTAGTTTGCCACCCTGGAATTCGGCTCGAGGTTTTGGCAGAGTCTTTTCGCTGGCTGTGACATGGCCACAAATTGAGAGGATGTTAATGTGTTTCACATGTTATTGGCAACCGTGGGCCCACCCACAGTACAGAAATAACTTGCAGAATTCCTTAGCTCACTCTTTACTGCTTTCATTTTTCCCTCCAGAGAGACACAGCTCCAAAACTGCTGCAATTTCCAAATCAATAAAGAGGAACGAACACCTGTTAATTTCTAGGGACTTGAAACTTTGGGGAAAATAAGCTCAGAACCTGACATCTTTCTTAATTTAGGGTTAGGCAAAATGCAACTAGGACCCCTGGGGGAACTATTTTCTACGCATCATGCACCTTGTTTTGTTATGAACACGTCCGACCTCCTATGAGAGGCGCAGGTTTTAAAATGGAACCCAATTAACCTTTAGCAGCGTTTCAGCTGGGAGACAGGAGAGCCCATTTGTTTCACCTAATTCTGCAGTTGTCATGATGCTAATAGATGAGAGCACATCGAGGGGCCTAATGGTCATTGCATTTTTATAGCCTAGCAATTAACGTCTCTGTTCCTACAGCAGCCTGGAAGGCTGGAATCTTGAAGGTAGGGTTGTCTGTCACAGCTTTCCTTCCTTCCGGGCTGTGGTGTTCATTCTGCAGGTGACAGAAAGCCCCTTATGTTCTCTCCTCTGTGGGATCAGAGCCAAACAATGATTAAGCCTCAGGGAGAAGTATGTGTAAACTTCAAAGTGTGGTAATTACTTTTCTATATGAAAAGTAATTGTATTAATTTCTGTGGAAGTTGTAGAACGACTATTTAATTTGTTTATCTATCATCTATCTATATCTATCTGTCTATCTTGGGGGAGGGTTGGTTTATTCTGCTCATAAATTGCTATGGAACAAATTAGTCCAAAACTTTAGTGGTTTAAAACAATATTCATTGGGGCCAGCAGGTGGCGTGCTAGTCAAGGTGCTGGACTGGCCAACAGTGGTTTCACTTCTGGACCTGGCAGCTTGAAAATCATGCCAGGTGTATGTGCATGCATGTCCAAAATCCTGAGAGGAGAATCGAGGAGACGGGACTATGGAGTGGCCATTCTCCTGGAAGATGATTTCTCACTTTCCTTCTCTTTGTCTCTCCCTCTCTCTCTTTGGCAAACACATGCACCCTATGGGGGGAAAGACCCTAAAAATAAAATAAAACAAAACAAAATTAATTTATCATTGCTGTATTGTTCTCTAGACTGCCAGAAGAAAGTGCCACAGACTGGATGGTTTAAACAACAGATGTTTATTTTCTACAGTTCCAGAGGCCAGTCGTCTCACATGTCAGCAGGGTAGGTTCCTCTGGAGCCTCTCTCCTTGGTTTGCAGATGGTGCCTGCTCCTGGCACCTTCTCATGGGCTTTCCTTGTGCCTGTGTCCTAATCTCTCCTTCTCATAAGGACACCAGTCATTTTGGATAGAGCCCACCCTAATAACCTCATTTTAACTGACGTACTTCTTTAAGACCCTGTCTCCAAATACAGTCACCTTCTGAAAGTGCTGGGGTTGGGGCTTCAACTTGTGAATGTGTGTGAGGGGTGGTGAGTGAGCCTGAGTTCAACTCATAACAGTCATTTTCTACAATCTGGACAGAGGTCAGTGGGATGACTCCTTTCTGCTCTACAATATCTGGGATCCCAGCTGGGCTAACATAAGCAGCCGGGGCCACCCAGGCCTCTCTCTCCCACTCTACCATCTGCCACTTCATGTTGGCTGCATCAGGGCAGCTGCACCCTCTATCTGTTGGGTCTAAGAAGAAATCTAAGAAGCCTTGGTAGAAACTAGAAGGCCTTTTGCAGTCCAGACGTAGAAGTCATCACGGTCAATCCGTCTTTATTCTGTGGGTTACACAGGGTCAGCCCCAGTTTGGCCAGAGGGCTCTAGCAAGTGTGGGACAATGGGGAGGTCTGGATTGTTGGGGGGGCTCCATTGGAGGCTGGGCACTGCAGGGGGAATGTAAGCTCGATGTACAAAGCCGGCAGGGCACACACTAGTGTTTGGTGCAGTTTCCAGGCCATTTTGTGATACAGAATGGTGATGAGCTGAGGGTTCCGCAGTTGACATGGCTCTTTGGGCCATCTCTCCACTGGAAGAGATGATCTTTTCACCCTCAGGGAATCCTGGCTTTGACGAGGACTCAGAATAAGGAACATGCTCTGATACCCTTAAACTGACACTTGCACCAAGGTGACGAGGACAGGGGGATAAAGGATTTAGAGCAGTGGCACTTGCAGTTGTGGGACCCTGCAGATATCTGTGACTAGCCCAGGATGAGCCGAGTGCAGACGTTGAGATTAGAATTCTATTGCATTCAACTGAACAAAGTAATTTAATATTGATATTGAATTTAATATTTAAACACGTGGATTTATTTTTATATGTATTTGGTTTCTTGTTTCATTTTCCCAGTAATTTATTTTTTTATTATTATTTATTTTTTTTACAGGCACATCAGTCTGCAGTTAATAACAAATAGAACCTGTGGGTCTATCAGACAGATAGTTTGGGGCCCCTGATTTAGGGAACTCAAAATGTCACGGTGTACAACAATGTGAATGTATTTAAAGTTACTGATTCTACACGTGAAAATAGTTATAATGGTAAATTTTATGTTATGTATATTTTACCACAATTGTAAAAATAGACAAAAGAGAAAGTTCACAGGGAATCTGAGAAATGGTGTTGGCCTGGCGTGGGCTCCCGGCTCTCAGCACCCATGCTTCCTCAGCTTTAGCCCTAGCCACAGCTCTTATTTCTTTTACTTTCTCTCTCTCTCTCTCTCTTTTTTTTTTTTTCCTGGAGACATTTTTTAGGGTGCATGTACTCGTCAGAAAGACACTAGCCAGAAAGAGAGAGAGAGAGAGACAGAGAGAAAGCAAGAAATCACCCCTCCTCCTCAGGGGGGATGGCCACACCGCAATCCCTTCTCCTCCATTCTCCTCTTGGGATCTTGGGCATGCATGCACAGGCACCTGGCGTGAGTTTAAGCCACCAGGTCTGGGACTCAGACTGTGGCTGACTACATGGGAGTCTAGTGACGTAGCCATTACACCATCTGTTGTCCCCACAGGTCTCATTTCTCTCACTTGGTTTATGGAATCATTTTCTTTCTTTCTCTCTCTCCTTTTTTTCTTTCTTTCTTTCTTTCTTTCTTTCTTTCTTTCTTTCTTTCTTTCTTTCTTTCTTTCTTTCTTTCTTTCTTTTTTATTTTTCACTATAGGGCGTGTGTATTTGCCAGAGAGATGGAGAGAGATAGACACACAGAAAGCAAGAAATCACACCCCCGGGGGATGGCCACACCGCAATCCCTTCTCCTCCATTCTCCTCTCGGGATCTTGGGCACACACGCACACATGTCCAGCATGAGTTTTAAGCCTCTGGGTCCAGGACTCAAACTACAGTTGGCTGCATGGAAGTTTAGTGACATAACCATTACACCATCTGGTCCCTGCTTTCTTTTTCTTTTTCTTTCTTTCTTTTTCTTTCTTTCTTTTTCTCTTTCTTTCTTTCTTTCTTTCTTTCTTTCTTTCTTTCTTTCTTTCTTTCTTTCTTTCTTTCTCTCTCTCTCTCTCTCTCTCTCTCTCTCTTTCTTTCTTTCTTTCTTTCTTTCTTTCTTTCTTTCTTCTTTTTCTCTTTCAAGAGAGATTTTTGCTGTAGGGTGCATGTACTCAATGGAGAGATGGAGAGAGACAGACAGACAGAAAGCAAGAAATCACCCCCTAGTGGGGATGGCCACACCACACTCCTTTCTCTATTCTCCTCTCAGGATTTTGGGTATACATGCACAGATGCCTGGCATGAGTTTGAAGCTGCTGGGTACGGGACTTGAACCATGGTCAGCCATGTGGGAGTTCAGTGCCTTAACCATTATGTCACCTGCTGTCCCCATGGAGTCATTCCTTACTGCCACCTTCATTCTCTTTCTGGTAGGGGGGGGTCCCTCTATCCCAGGCTGCCACACTACTCCCCCACTGCAGCCTCTCCTCGGCAGGACACCTGTCCTATTACAACAGAGAAGTGAGGTGAATCCCCTTAACACAAAGTCCTCTTCACTCAAGCATCCTACTAATTCAATTAGCTATGTGGTGGTATTTAATTTACGTGTGTGTAAGAGAAAGCTCTTTTTGGAGAAAAAATTAATTCCAAGTGATTTTTTTTTTTTTTGATGAGTGAGTGTGTATTGCTTTTTCCAAAAACAAAGCAAAACAAAACAAAACCACCCTTTTATTTTTATTTGAAAATAATTTTAGGCTTACAGTAAAGTTGCAAAGCTGGTACAGAATTTCCGCATACCCCTCACCCATGTTGAGTTACTACTTATGTTGTCTGTCATTACGTGAGGTATTTTCCAAGCCAAGAAATCAACACTGATCCATGCCTATTAGCTCAGCTCCAGGGTTGGTTTAGATTTCACCCATATTGTCTTTACTGTCTTATTCTCATCCAGAGCCCAATCTGGGCTGTGCATTCTACTCCGTTGTCCTATTTCCGTAGTCTCCTCTGTGCTTAGTCTTAGTCTTTCCTTGTTTCTCATGCTCTTGACAGCGTGGAGGAGACTGGGCTGGTATTGCAGCAGGTCCCTCAATGGGGTTTGTCTGACATTTCTCTCGTTAGACTAAGGCTGTGGATCTGGAGAAGGAAGATGGTACTGCCATGGTGCAGTACCGTTCTTGTCCTGTCATCGCAGGGTACATATGTGGCATCCACTTGGCATTACTGATGATGTAGGCCTCATTCCTTGGGAATAGTCTTTATTTCCTAGCACTTGGTGGTACTTGCCAGGTGTCTGTATAATTGTTCTTTTGCCTGTGCCCTATTCTATTTTTGGGAAATGACACAATGATTTCTAATGTATGACTTTCAAATTGCTGAGCTTGATGACAGTTGTCCTTTAAGTAGTCACACCACTAAAGTCTTAGGTACTAAGAAAATTGGGGGTAATTACAGTTGACCCTTGAGAAACACAGATTTAAACTGTATGCATCTATTTATATGTGGATTTTTCCAGTAAATAATTGTATTTTCCTTATGATTTTTAAGCATCTCTTTTCTCTAGTTTACTTTATTGCAAGAATACAGTGTATGATACATCTAACATATAAAATATGTGTTAATCAGCTGTTAATGTTATCAGTAAAACTTCTAATCAATGGTAGGCTAATAGTTAAATTTGCAGGAAGTTAAAGTTGTAGGTGAATTTTTGACTGTGTTTGTATTGGGGCACCTCTAACCTTTGCACCATTCAAGAGTCAATCATATGACATCTGTGAAGCTCAAGTTGTTCGGAACCAAACATGGATTCACATCTATCTATGGCCTCATGGGAGGCAACATGGCACAATGCCCAGAACATGAATCTTGCAATTAGACCTGTCTTCAAATCTTGGCCTCTCCATTAGTTGCTGTGTAGTCTAGAACAAATTATCTAACCTCTATGTTCCATTTTCTTCTGTTTTTCTTTCTTTGTCTATTACCTGTGGGCCTGTGTGCTTTGAGAGAGAGCAAGCCCCTGAATAGGATGTGGCCACACTGACATTCTTTCTCCTTCACTCCTTTATCTCACCAAGATTTTTGCCATATAAGCACAGGCTCCCTGAGTGATTCCTCAGTGGCTAGAGTCAAGATTCGTATTTTGGTCAGCCATGTGAGATCTGACTCCCTATTCATAGGGTTTAATCTACTATGCTATAGGGCTGGCCCCATTTTCTTCTCTTTAAAATAGGATTGGCATAATCCTGATGGTATATGAAGTGGGATAGCACATCTGAACTGGAGAATAGTCGTCATTTCCTAGCACTTCAGTAGGGGAAGCAACCCAGGGGCAGAGCAGCTCCTCTTAATGGTTCTCCCCTATTGCTGTCTGCATGCTGGTCGTTTTTTTTTTTGTTCTTTTTTTTTTTTTTTTTTTTTTTACCTTTAAAGTTCATGCTAACCTATGACACTTGCTGTCTTTGAGTATTCTGCCTGCTCACACCCCCTCCATGACATAAAGATCTCTATGCGTTTTGTGTCTTCATCTGATTTGTAACATAAAGGAGAGTCTCAAAAACCCACTGTCTGTTGAATACTGACGAGATGACAGAACCTCTGAAAGGAAATGCAGGGTTTCTTCTGGACCCTTTTCTGAGTTGAGTGAAGGTTGAAGAAAGTTCATGTATCCTAAATACAGCCCTACTCTACAGCATAAGGGTTGTGGAGGGCTGGGGAAGGGCTGAAAGCTGAAGGAATAGTGAAATGGAAGAGAGGTTTGCTTTACCATGGAAACCAGGGGCAGAATCTCCACAAGGATGTAGATTTCTACTGCATGGTTTCCACTATGCCCATCTGACATCACATCAACAAAATCTTGGACTGTTTGAACCCAGATCAATTTCAGTCTTTAAATTACTTCAGGACCCCAAAGGTCTCCAGCTATGGAAGAAAACGTCTTGGCACTACCAATGACCACTTGGCAGGGGTTTCAGGAGGGTTAAATAAGGCTTGTTACATTCATATGAAGGACCTGGTACCTAGAAGGTGCTAAACCAATGTTCTTTTCTTTCTTTTCATGCTTTTTGTTTATGGTCCTAAAATAATTTCTTAGAAAATAACATTTCTAAAATAGTCATTTTACTGCCGTGGCATTTCCAGAAAGTTTATTTTAGATTAAGGTACAGTTTACAACTCCATATACTAGATGAACCAATGAACTACAGTTTAGCAGGAGGTTAAGCCAACACAATTATCCCAAAGGTATTTGAAACCGACTTGTGAAAATCCTTTCCACGATTACAACCATATTTTTTTTAGTTGGGTGAAAATCAAGTCACAAGCAAGTGAGTAAAATGGTTCCCGGAGAAACAATAAAATCTATAAGAAAGGACATCAAGAGGCTATTCTTCTGACTGCCAACCAAAAAGAATAAACACTACCGTCTGCCCTGAATCCAAAGCACAGCTTTCGGAAAATAAAGATTTATGATCTGGGTATAAACGGTGATGAATCACTTGGTGATACATGTTTTCTGGCACAACCTGTCAAAAGTAACGAGGCATAGTCTGTTCCAGAGTTCATCTGGTTGTAAGTGTTCTCTGTAAAATATGGAATATAGGGGAACACAATTTGTCTGAGTCTGTGCACAGTTCTCCTCCAATTACTGTGCTTCTGCCCCTGTCACCAGTGAAAACAAATGGACTGATAATTACAGCCTTGGATACATTCTTATAGCCTGCGTTTCTCTGAGCTTCGCCAGCCTGTGTGTCTAATGGGGTCACATTATGAGCTGTAACTCACATTTTATTGTCTCTTACCATTGCCCCTGTGCTCCTCCGTTCCCCCCAGTGACCTCCATTTCAGTGCAGAGTTCTCAGGATCCCCCTGGGGGCTGCCTCACTCGCCCTTCAGTCAGTTGTCTCCTTGGAGTACTGTCCTTGCTGTGGGCATGTGGTGTCCCTCTGGGCACATTTGATGTCCTGCTGTCTTTTGCTGGATCTTATGGCCTTCCATTGATACCATCCCATATTTCTCTGGTCACTGTTCCCAATTCACTGGGGCCTTCTTGGTACCCAAACCACATGGCTGTCTGTGGCAAGATGAGGGAGAATTAATACCTCTCTCTTTGGGTTACTTGATGTTGAGTGTGTCATGGACCTGTGTGTTTCTGTGTGTGTCTCTGCATTCTGTGATGCTTACACCATGAAGTTCTTCATATGTTTCAATGAAGGAGCCTTTTTACCTTTACTTGCAATCTTCCTTCTCTCTCAGGCCTGGGTAAGAGTCCTTGTATCCTCCTCTGCCTCTGCTTTTCAGCTGAGACTTTCCTCCTAGGAAACTTCTTAGTTCCCAGTGCAAACAGCGAGTCTGTCTTGCTGGTTTGCCAGACAAGTTCAACAAATATAAATCCCAGCTGAGACTCAAGCTGGGACCTGCATTACATTTCCCTTTTAATGAAATATTTGTAGTGCTTTTGCAAAGGTTTCTGTGGTTACCCAGGAATTCCTTATTGGGTTGTGGAGAAATGAGCCATGTAGAAACTGAGACATTGCAGCACTTCTATACCAGCTCCCAGGGCACATCTAACTGTTCATGCAAGACTTTGGTCCTGGCTGTATTGGTCAATCTCTCCAAGACACACCTGGCCTCTGCCTGTCTCTTCTGTCCCTGACTGGAAGTTAGGAATGGTGTCTGTTTCTTTAAAAAGCCACTATGAGCTACACAGATGTGATGTTCCTGCAGTGAGTTTTGAGAAAATGTAAGGAGAGAACACCTATGTGGCATATTCTGATTTATACTGCTATTAAATCAACTTAATTTATGGGTCTAACATCAGAGGACTCTGTGTGTGTGTGTGTGTGTTTTAATATGGATAGAGAAATTGAGAAAAAACATTCAGGAAGTCTAAAAACTCTGAGCTGATCCAGGAATCTTATTATCTTCAGTAGACCACCCTAGAAATAAACTTGAAACAGAGACTGAAGATGCAGAAAATATTAGCACAAAAATAAAATGAAGTCTGTTTCCTTCAAAAGTTCGGGCACTGGTCCAGAATTTCAGCACATGCTATCTGTCTTCTTCCAGGATGACTTCATGTCCTACCATTGGTTTTCACAAGCCATGAAGGACACAAGCCCAGGTCACAGATGGCTGGTTGCAGTGAGTAATGCTTCCAAGTTCTAAGATCTCACTCTGTGAGGATGACTGATGGATGGTTATGGAGAACTGCACTTGACCTTTCCAGAGGTTACCATGGAATCAGCTAACCAAAGCCAAGATTAAACAAAAAGGTTTGGGGTAGGGGTGGGGTTGCAGATGGTGGTGCAGTGGTAAAATGTGACACTCTATGAGGCTTATTCTCATGAGGAAGATGCTTAGTTCAAGCCTGAAGACCTGCCAGTTCAAGGCTAGAGATACACATGCCCATGATTCTAGTCTGGCTGAAGCTGGAGGTAAATCTCAGTGTGGAGACTCTGTGTGGTTACACTCTCTCTCTCTCAAGTTCACTCTGTCTCTTCACTCATTTTTCATTTCACTCATATCAAATAACTACATTTGGAAAAAATACAGAAACCATGTTATAATATCAATAACAGGGACTTGCTTTAGAAAAGCACCAACGATCTCAATATTCTAATAAATATTTCATTTTTTCTTCTGTTCACTTACAGTATGAGAAATGAAAAAAATAGGTAGGAAGATAAAGAGCTTGAGACTTTGAGTTGATTAATGCACTAAATCAGCAAGCTAAATATACATGTAAGTAGAACTGTTTGAATAAAAAACTATTTTTGAGATTAAATACCCCTAATTTATTCGAAAGGATTGAAAAACAGATATGAGAAAAATCTTTATTTTCACACATCTTAAGTTCCTTCATATTTAAAAAAAAGAAGTATCTTAACTAATAAAAATATCCTTTGTTGTTAAAGGAAAACAATCAGTTTATTACTTGTTATTGACTTTTTCTAATTATAAAGTATTGGGTCATCAGAAAAGTCATGATGTATTTTTCTATGTTTTTCTCTGTAAAAATGCATCATGACTTTTCCAATGACCCAACAACATACTCTTATAGTGGAAAATCAGTAAAGATAGAGAGAAGAAAATAAAAATTAACTGTAAGTTTACCACCAAGGATGACAATTATGTTTTGTTTACTATTAGTTTTAAAATTTTTATTTAAGGGAACCAGCAGTTAGCATAATGGCTATGTCGCTGGACTCCCACGTAGTCGACCGCGGTTCG